>NC_133664.1:165798532-166098532 GCF_037893015.1 Macrotis lagotis
GTAAATATGCCTAGAAAGTGGTTCTCTACCTGTCTGATTTAAAGAGCAACAAAAAGTTTCTAATTCTCCATTGTATCTGCTCTACTAAGTTTATAAAAAAAGCTGAAATGATCACTATTAGAACCACTTTTTGATTCAATATTAGTTACAATAAAATTGGAAGACATAGAAAGGTTTAGAAAACTGCATCTCCCTGAATTTGAAAATTTCTGTTCTCTATGTATGACAAAAAAAGTAGTCTCCATGTCAATGTCTACTGAAAGTTTGAATTAAAAACTGCAATTTGAGTAACATCTTAAAATAAATATGAATGATTCATAGAAAACAGAACCATCTGGCATTAAGTAATGTGCATTTATAAGAAGTAATGCCTAGATGAATTCCCTCATTGTGAATCCTATATATTTTACCTAGAGTGGCTGCTAAACTTGCCTATTCCTAGGTTTGGCTTGACTTAGTCAATGAAGGTACTCTGTTCAGAAGATTGTTATTCAAATGTACATATTGTCTGGCTGGTACCCTCTATCCAATGAATTAATTAATCAATGGATTAGTTTATCCAGTTAGATAAAATCTATGAGAATGACAGTGATTCAAACTCTATTGAGTCTTCTAGAATTAAATACAAACTCCCATGCTTGATATTTCAAGTCCTTAATAATATGGCTAATGCACATCATTCCATACTTAGTGCATGTTATTCCCATCATATAAATTAGAGTCCAACTAAACTCACTTTTTCTACTGTCTCTGAAACTGAGCAGATCCTCATTCCCTCTCTTCTCACCTTTACCTCTCAGATTCTTAGTTTCCTTTTGAGATTATGATATCCAACCTTAAATTTGAGGTTTTTCTTGAAAGTACAAGATTCTAGAAACTTTCTCTCAAAAGAAATATATAGCAGTGTATTGTGTATACATACTCTCTCCTCTAGTAGAGTATAAGCTCTTTGAGGTCGAGGACACTTTTTAATTTTGTCTTTATATTCCCGTTGTGAGGCACAGTTCTTATTATATAGTGGATGCATAATAAATGTCTATAAAATGCAAATGTACAAATTAATATGTATCTATATATTGATTATATATTATATATAACTTCATGCAAACATATATGCAATATATTTATGTGTGACACACAATGCAAATATACATGAATTCATACATACACACTATATGACATTGAGAAAGAGATTTAGCTTCTCAGTACCTGAATCTACCCTCTAAGTATATATGCTGCAGAATTTTGGATTTACATTATTAGAGAGGTTCTTTCCTGGTATAAAATTATAGAATTCCAGGTCCTTTCTGCCACTCATGATTCTGAATTATCTCCTTATTATCATGTATTCTGTCTTTCATTATTCTATCATCATATATATAATATACATATCAATATACATGTAATTTATTTATGTATGTATAAGATACACACACATACACACATACAGTAACAGATATCATTGCCCTTGGATACTGGAATACTAATACTTTCCATGTAGATTGTCTTCTACCTAAATTAAAGTTGGTTCTCTTAAATTTATCACAATTTTCTGTGAGAGCATTAATAACTGCTGTTTTTAATGTAATCCATTGGTATATTTGGTCATTTCTTTATTAAAAAAACTTAAACTTTTATTCATTAATCAGTCAACTGAATTCCTCTAAGTTTATTCATTTTGTTTATGTATTTTATTTTATCAACAAGAGAAACTTCTTATTTCCTGTATGTCTTTTGCTCATTTGCTTGAAATCCCTGATCTCCTAGGATTGAAGCAGCTAGGTGGCACAGTGGATCAAACACTTGCCTTGAAGTCAGGAGGGTGAGAGTTCTAATCTAGCCTTAGACGCTTTCCACTAACTAGTTGTGTGACCTTGAGTAAGTCATTTAACCCCGCTTGCCTTGCTCCAGGGCCAACTCTAGTTGTGGTGATTCATATCTGGCCATTGGACCCATATGACTCTGGAGAATAACATAAGACTGGAGATTTAGCACAGCACCCCCATACTCAAAGTCTGTTCATTGCTTTTCATGACAGCACCTCCTTGACATTGTTGTGGTTTTCTTTGAAAATGAAGGGCAAACATTATTATTATAGAAGCAGTAGTCATTAATAGAATAACGATAACATCAAGACACATTTTTAAATGTTTTACCTTTGAGATATATCGCAGTTATAATCACTTCTGATTTGATTCCTAACTTCTCCCACCACTCAGCTTCTGCAGACAGCAAAGTTTCTTAAGAATCTTTTTCTCATTTATTCACAATATAAGAGTTAAATTTAGTCCTCTTAGGAAATAAGTTCTTTCTCTCTGTCCTCTCAATATCTCTCCAGCCATGTCAGGGAAATTTTCCCTTTACAAATCACAGTTAAAACTTCCCATCTTCCCAGACTAACATCAAAATTAAAATTCACAATTCTCCACTCCTTTTGTCATCAAGAATTTTGGAGTTTTCATGATTCTGCAGTAAAAGTTTGACTTATCCTCCTTATCTCTTTCCAGTTCTTTTTTCATACTCCCAACTTCAAGAAGTTAGTCAATGTCTTGCTGATTAAGAATTTTCCAACTTTGGCTCTTCAAATCCTCTGGGTCTAGTTAATAATTCTCTACTTGTGCTTACTGGTTTTCCTTGAACATTTCTGATAGTTTGTTATATTCCTTTTAATGTGATAAAATAATATCATTTCACATGTTTTATTCATTCATAAAAAGTCCTTGAATAGTTTATCAACTTATATCTCTGGTTTTCTTCAATTTTCAGCTAAAATTCCATTTTCTGCAAGAAGTTTTACCTACCTTCTTTAGTGGTAACAGCTTCTCTCTAAGATTTAATTTAATTTTCTTGTATATATACCTTCTTGATAGATACTTGTTTATGTGCTATCCCCCAATTTCCTTGCCCTAACCTTACCAACTATATGTTATGAGCTTCTTTATAGCAATTGGTTTTTTTTGCCTTATTTTGCATCACAAAGTTTAGCACACTGGTACATATTAGGAGCTCCCATAAATTCCTCTGGAAAGTATAACTGTATCTAAATGACTAATTTTTTTCTTTGCAATTCTAACCCTCCCTTTTCCCCTATCTCTTTATTTCCAAAGTTATCTACTTATATGATAAATTTACTATGATGAAATGCTATCACCAAAAATTAATCAATTAAAACTAATCAATTAAAATGTGAGGTTAAATTTACATATATATGTATATATATATATATATATATATATATATATATATATATATATATATATATATTTTTCCCCTTACAAATTTATCTAATAAAGCTTTCCAGCATCCTTATTTCCTTATTTGTTGTATGGTTCCACTGTTTCTGAGTTTCAGAATGTAACCAGGATCAAATTATATTAATTATCTTCTCCCACCTATCTTCCGTTTTTTTAAATCAAACTCTACCTAAGTCCCTTCAGTTAGGGTTCTCAAAATCAAAGAGTTCTTTCAGATCAATCTTCATAATTAAAAGTCCAATATATATGAGGGTTATCTTTCTACCCTGTTTTAAGCTTATTTTGATTCACCATTATGGCAAAGTAAGACACAGGGTTAATATATAAATGAAACCACAGAAACTTTATTAAGTCTAAGCTTAGTATATCCAGATCTCCTTCCAAAACAATAACAGCAAAAAAATTCACTTCATTTCATTTCCTCCCAATTAACAATATATGGTAAGAATAGGATAAGTTGCCCATCATTTGGAGATGTTATTTATATACCTGCAACCACAATTGTGTAGGACAGATGATAGAATTTTAGTTTTGTACTGATTCCAAAATTCCTTCTTTGAAGAATGGATCAAATTATTACTATCTTAAAATCATTTTTCAATTTAATTCCTTTAAGCCAACTTTTGTATTTCTTTCCACATGTGTGACTCCCATTAATTCCTATGGAATGCATACATTCAGAAAAAGGATAATCAAATCTAACTGAATTTTAGTGTATCAATGTTACATTCCATATAGAAATGGACTGAAGTTTTCATACTGATAGTTTTCAATACTTCTTTTTTTTAATGAGCACTGAATTAATTTGCAAAGTTTTACTCTCTTAGTTATATATTAAAAATTGCAAGCAAAGGAGAGATTTTTATCTAATACTTAAGAAGAAATAGGAAAAAAACAAAAAAAAGGAATAATCAATTAGATTATTTAAATAAAACTTCAAAAATAAGTAAAGAGTAGGCAAACTGGAAAGAGGGAGAGAAAGAAGCCTAGAAATTAGGGTTGAAGTATATATGCATGAAATACATTTAAATGTGAATAAACTACATGGTCCAATGAAATGAAAGAGTATTGACAGAATGTATAAGAAAATACATTTAAAAAAGAAAAAAAATTGAATCCAAATGAGAGGCTAAAACAAAGCTCATTATATACATCAGGTGATTATTAATTGCAATCAATTAAATACCAAAATAAAAAGTTTGCACTACTATTAGGAATAACAAGGAAAATTATCTAATGCCTAAAGGTACTGAACATAACAAAAAAAGTATCAATATTAAACCTGTATAGGGGCATCTAGGTGGCACAGTGAATAGAGCACCAGTCCCAAAGTCAGGAGGAATTAAGTTCAAATCCAGCTTCAGGCATTTAATAATTACCTAACTGTGTGACTTTGGGTAAGTCACTTAACCACACTGCTTTAAAAATATTAATAATAATAATAATAAAGAAATGTACTGAATAGCATAATATTCAAATCATAAAAGAAAATTTAGCTGAACTGCAAAAATGTATAGGTGGCAATACAATAATTCTAAGAGATTTTAATGTTCCTATCTCAGTTCTGGACAAATCAAATACAAAATTAAAAAAAGGATAAGGTATAACACACAGTGGGAGAATTTGGGGCTGAAAAAGTTTACATAAATTTTGCACATGGGATCACTTAAGAATATATACATCCTCAACATATATTTAATTTTCTCAGTACAACAGTGCCCTTAGGATACAGAAAAAAACTACAACTATGTAGCAGAAACACTAAACATACCTTTTAGATCACCTTGTAAAAAACAGTGGACAAATCAGGTAACATAAGCAAAAGAGAGGCCTAAAATACAATGACCTGAAGAATGTATGGATTAAAGAAAAAATCTCAGAAATTATTATATGAAGAACAACAATGATGATGAGATAGCAAACCAAGATTTATATGATGCATCATAAGCATTATTCAGAAAAATACATATTCTTATGAATTCATTATAATATAAAAATAAGGAGGCAGCTAGGTTGTGCAGTACATAAAACACCAACCTTAAGTTGAGAGGACCTGAGTTCAATTCTAGCCCAAGACACCTGATATTTACTAGCTATGTGACATTGGGCAAGTCACTTAACTCTACTGTCTTGCAAAAAACAAAAATATATAAAGAAATTGATGAACTGAAAAAACAATTTTAAAATTAGACAGTCAGTTATGAAGAAGACCTAAAATAATCTGCAAAGAAGAAATCTTGAAAGCCAAATGAGAAATAGATACATTGGAAAAGAAAAAATAGCATTGAACAGATAAAATTAAAATGTAATTTTAAAAAGCTGATAATGAGGAAAATGAAATTTTAGCAGACATTCATAAATGAAAGTCATTAAAATATACCTATAACAATCAGTTTAATTATAAATTAATAGATAAAACTTCAAAATTATGCTAAATAAGACTAAGGTTAATAACGGAACCTTAATTACTTCTAATGAAAATTTTCATTGCACTAATTCTGATTTTTTTAAGTTTAATACAAATATATAGCTATAGATAAAGAAATGGATATATATATATATATACATATAAAATAGCATTCTCAATTCTATATTAGTAGTTAAGCTTTCAAGAGAAAAAACTGATTATGTAAACCTTAAGTGAGCTCTACTTCAGATGCATCTTGGTTTTGTTTACCTATTCTTAGCAACCATTTCCATAGAGTACTCAGCATCCAGAAACTAGTACAATAATTGACTAATGTTTTTACTATTTGCCATCATCCATCTTCTACCCTTGGGCTGATATGTTGTTTTAACATTATGCAAACTCAGCAGCATACTTCACATCATTGAAAAAGCAATACTTTATCCCCATGAGAGAGCCCTATTAGTCATATTGGAGGACTGATTTCACTTAAAAATTGCTATCAGGACATTAATAGCATTAACTAATCAAAGATGGTAATGACAGACCAAAGTTTTCAAGGACATCAATAGCATTCACCCTGATTGTGTCTACATCTTAAAATCTATGTCTTGCCCTTGGGAAGCATGCCAAGTTTTAATTAATTTTGATGTGGGAATTTTTTATACCCAGAAAAGAATGTTTCCCTTGCCCCCTTCTTGTTCCTTGGATGTGAAGTGGTATCCATAAAATAAAGCAGAAAACAAGGGGTATTTGTTTCTTATCATGAATATTAATAGCTAAAATAAGTGATTCAAAATTTGATTATCATATTTTCCAAAAGTATAGCTCTGCTCATTTAAATATCAAATAAAACAAAATTAAGACAATCCCTAATTACACATAATAATTCTTGAGGTATTCACTTATCTTTAAATGGATTCATTTTATTATAATTGAGAGTATAGCTGGAATTTCTAAAGATTTTTTAAGGAATTGCTGGAAACATTTTCTTTGGGTCTCTTGGAAAAAATAGTCCAGCTCTTTAAATGAATGTTTTATAACATATTTGTTCTGTTTCAGCTATATAAAATAATTGCTAAAACTCTAGTCTATTTTCAAATTCCTGAAAGTAACCATTTTGGCAAACTGAGCAAAACAATTTAAAAAAGATGTACAACTTTAAAAAATTTTGACTGAGAACATAGTTCCCCCATCATTTTGTCAGTGGGAGATTACCTTTAAATCCAACCTGACCACCTTCTATTAGTCTTATCAGAAGCAAAATTTTAGTTTTTCAGGGTAGGTCTCTGTTTAACATTGTCAACACCTTCATTATATTCTTGCTGTCAACAGCTTCTAACAGTGAAGTCTAGTGCCTTCTAAGCTTTTGAAAAAACTGATTTCTCTTTTGCTTATATGTAGATAGATAATACTTATATCTATATACATATTTAAATATTTTATTGGATAAAGTTTTCCTGATGCCATAGAAATTATCACTCTGCAAAATCTACCTTTTCTAGAAATGCTGTCTGAGACATCTATTTAGGAAAATGGAAGAAAATATAACAAAAAACCCCCAAAACAACCTAAAACTTAATTTTAAAACAATTTTATATACATATATATATATATGATATATATATATATATATCCAACAAAGTCAATATTTTCGATCTTCAATAAAAGAAATATTTGATGAAATAAAAGTCATTTTTCCTCTTTATTAAAATTTGTACTGTTTAAATTATAGTCTAAAAGTAAACTTAAAGTGGGTGTTTGAAAAAAATTGCCTATTATTTCAGGGAAAAAACTAATTTTCTATTCATTTATATATTATATCTTGAGATCTGTAGGATTGTTACTAAGATTTTGATGAATTTTAGATATTTAAAAATCAGTAATTTGGGAAAGTTGGTTTTAAGATTTTGAGTTTTTGAGTTTTTTGTTTGCTTTGTTTTTTTGTTTTGTTTAGTTTAGCTCTCTAATAGTGGAGACCATATCTTGTTCTCTTGCCCAGAACCTAGCATAGTAGATTCTAATTAATGTGCATTTCAACATAATCCCCTTGACAAATTCCAGTATTCTTTGCTGCTCCTTAAAGGCTGATGAATAGTCTTGCACTGCAAACAGTTAATCAACCAGCAAACATTTGTTGAGTACATATATATACTTAGCAATGGGGATGCAAAGAAAGGGGGGGGGGGGAGTCTCACTTTCAAGGGGGTTACATTACAGATGAAAATAATAGGGAAACAATAGAAATAAATGTAATTTTTCCAAATTCAAGAAAATTTGGGATTGAATAGAACTTTACTAACTGATAAAACTTCCTGGAAGAACTGTCATTTGAGCTAAGATCTGAAGTAAGGTAGGGATCCTGAGGTCAGCATTCCAGACATGGGACCAGTCTAAATAAAAGTACTGAGAAAGGAGAAAGAATTTCATGTGTAAGAATAGCAAATAGGCCAGTTAGACTGGTAATACTGTAACCTTTACCAGGTGCTTGCTGATGCTTGCCAAGTCTACTATTCTCCCCTTAGACCACTTAACTCATTCCCTATAGTAACTATTCTGAACAATCTTTTGCCTCTTCTCTTTGAAACAATGATGCATCTACTCAACAGAAAGTTAAAATGCAAGACCCAGAAACTAAATGATCTCTGCTTCCATTAAGGTCTCTTAGTGTCATCATCACATTCCCGTTTTCCAAGTATGGAAGGAAAATCAGTATACAGAAGTCATTGCAGTTGTTCAGTCATTTCAGAATTTTCATGACCTCAGTGGGGGTGGGGTGGGTAAATTTATTTTATTTACAATTTAAAAAACAAAATAAGCATAGTCATAACACATACAATAAAAAGATGATTGTACATAAAACTGCAAATCTACCATGTATAATTTGTTATACTCTGTAAATATAAAAGTTATAATATATTTTTTTCATTTTTTCTTCCCTTGATCTAGATATGGTTATCATTAGTCACAAATAGTTGTGTATGCAATTATCTAAATTTCTATAAATATATACATATATAAATATATATTATTCTAGAAACTATTCTACACATACATTCCATATATATATATATATATATATTTATATACATTATATATATATATATATATATATACCGATTCTTTCTCTGAATGCAGATAGTGTCTTTCATCATAAGTCCTTTATTTTTAATTTGTGTATTTATAATAGTGAAAATGACTTTGTCACTTCAAGTCAGTCAAAAAACAATACTACTGATGCAGTACACAATATTATGCTAACTTCAATCTTCATCATTTTGGGGTATTCTTGACAAAGACACTGAAATGATTTGCCATATTCTTCTCCATTATTTTATAGATGAGGAAATCAAGACAAACAGGATAAAATGACTGCCCTGGGTCCCACAGTTAGTAAGTACCTGCAGCCAGATTTGAATTCAGGAAGGTAGTGCTTTATCCATTGTACCACCTAATTGTCAAACTTTATGCTTTATTATTCTTTAGAATAATTCTTTAGAAAAAAATCATGGAGATGTACACCAGTAATCACCGCTACTAGAGTGTGTGTGAGTATGGTGCATTCCTTGACCTCAGGAGTTCCTTGACTCCATTCAGAGTGTTCTTTTTATCCAATGTGCCACCTACTTGCTTCAAAGAAATCATTACCTATCAATAAATATTAATCTTTGCTTATTGCTTTGACAGTTTTGTGTATGTATCTGTGGAAGATAAGTATACATTTGTATGGAAAATTTTGCCAGAAAACTCATTCTTAAATGATGTAATTTTTGACCATATCCATTCATGAATAACTTCTATGATGTGGATGTGCCATGATGAACATCCTCAGGGTGTAGTCTCAAATTAATGAAATGACAGATCACAAACATATTCAGTAAACAAAAGATTCATTTTGCATAATGTTTTGTGATTTATAATTTGCTTTCTTCACAATATTTTGTAAACTAAGTAGTATATTATAGTGTTCATTTAACTAAAGTCATATGAACTGAAAATAGTATTTCTTCAAATTTTAGAGTAAAACTGGAAAAAACAATAAGAAAAATAATAATTAGTCCACTCCCAAATTTCTTCTTTCATTATAAAGTCATAAAAATGCTGATTTCATCAGTAAACTTAAAAACACTTGGCATTCTCACTTGATGACCAAAGTTTAAAGTATTCTGGAGCATTCAAAAGATGTCTACAAACTGTTACTTTTCTAAAGTTGCCAATAACCTTGAGCACAGCTTTGGAAGGAATTTTCAGGACCTTAAATGAGTCTCTGCACATGTCTTTCCAAGTGATCTTGAAAACAGGACAAGTAAAAAACTTGTATGCTCCTTTATTTTTTAAGATTTTTTTTAGGTTTTTTTGTTTTGAAAGGCAAATGGGGTTAAGTGGCTTGCCCAAGGCCACACAGCTAGGCAATTATTAAGTGTCTGAGACCGGATTTTAACCCAGGTACTCCTGACTCCAAGGCCGGTGCTTTATCCACTACGCCACCTAGCCGCCCCTGCTCCTTTATTTTTAATTCCTTGACTTCATTTTCTCTGTGTGAATTATACTTTCTACTTCTTTCACTTCCTTTCTCACTCATAACTAAAAAAAGAAATTAAGGATGTTCATGACAATTAATTAATTTATGAATTAACAACAGTCACTATTTGATGATATAAAATCTGATTGTCTGACAATTGAGTGAAGCTTGCATGCCTTAACTATTAGCTGTTCTGTGGTGAAATTAGTAGAGTAATATAATTCTTTTATTCCCAAACTTTATCTACCATTTGGAGTACTGTGATAAATAAGGAATAACTACAACTTACAAAGTATTTTTAAGTTTGCAAAGCACTTTCATATTCACAACTTCCATGAGAAAAGGGAGGTTATTCCATTCTGCATTTGAGATTCAAGGAAGGTAAATGATTTATCCAATGTCACAATGCTAACAAGGGTGTGAGACAGGGTTTGGATTGAGAGTTTCCTGACTCCTAGTGTAGGAGAGCCCCTTCATTATAATATTCTGTGTCTACACTATTGAAGATTTGTTTCCTCCTTTCCAGCATAACCACCACTCAAAATACAAAATGATTTTTCAAAACAGTGAACAAACCTATAATAATCACCATGTAAACATTAGTTATTGTTTATTATTATTATTATTATTATTATTATTATTATTATAGCAAAATTTGGTCATGTCACTTGCTTTCTCAGGATCTATCTTAATTCTCCATTGCCTCTAGGATAAAATATAAACTCCTAAAATTGCCATTTGAAACCTTAGCAATCTGACTCCCGTCTACTTTTTCAGACATCACAAGCCTTCTCCCACAGTAAGTGATTTCCACATAAAATAGAATCTAGGATTCTAGCCTCTACCTTGATACTTTTCCAAAGACTTGAATGTTTTCTTTTCATCTTTTCCTCTTAAAATCATTTCCCGGCTATCTTTAAGACCCATGGTCACTCCCTATGGAAAGCCATTCTTGATGTCCTTGATTGTGCCTCCTAAACTGATGTTTTTATTGCATTGTATATGGTTTATATGTACTTAATTGTTAGATACTACAACCTCAATAGAATGAAAACTTCATAAGGGTAAAGACTTTTATTTGCCTTTGTAGATTGTACACAGTAGGCACTTGATAAGTGTTTGTTGCATTGAAGGAGAAATACATTGTTATAAAGTACATCAGTCTGTAAGATCATTTTCTAGGGTCAACAAGCCCATCAGCAATATAGATAAAGGAAGAGAAAAGGAAAAGAACATAGTAGGTAGAAAACAGCAGCAGCATAAGTTAAATATTCTTTACTTCATAGTTTGGCACAACAGTTTGTTTAGTGAACAGAACTTTGGAAACCTACAATGAAAAACTCTGGGTGTTAAGAGTTTTTAAAGTAAAGTTATTACTTCATGTTTTGTTTTAGTTTTTTTTGTTCTTAATCTTTTATATTTAGAAGGCCAATAACTAGAATGAGTTAAGGAAAAATAAAATACAAGCAATTTAGGAATCAAAGCAATAAAATCTAGAGAATTTTTCACATATAAGATCAGAAAATTAAATCCCTACAGAAATAAATGTGTCTCCTCTTTTTCATGTTTATGGTCATGGATACTACTGCTTTATAATTTCAAAAGTAAAATGTTATGAACTCCTGAAACTTCTTTTTTCTTTAGCTTCCAATAGAATACCTTTTGGATAATGATCTCTCAATAAATATTTTTAAAATATTATATATATTTATGTATATATATATATATATTTAAATGTGCAAAGTACCTTTTAGAAAGGAAATTTTACTTCTTTTCAAAATATCATATATCAAAATAATAAGTTGTAAAAATAAAGCTTTTAAAAATAAAAAATTAATACCAGATGACATCCATTATGATCATATTTCAGACCAGAGTTGAATATTTTAATATATTATATTAAAATATAACTATATGTATTAAAATGTCTATGAATTTTTAGACTATCATCATATGGCACATCAAAGCAGGGGGAAAAAAAATCCCTCCAAATTTGACTCAGTTTTCACTCAGGGCATATGTCAATATCAGAGTGTTTGGTTGTGTGTGTGTGTGTGTGTGTGTGTGTGTGTGTGTGTGTGTGTGTATAAACAAATTTTAAAACCACATACTTATTTGTGTTATAAATAAAATATAGAAATTCAATGACCTTCAGCAAATATATTTCTGAGTAAAAACAGTCTACAGCAGCTCAATACAGTATGCTGAAATGGGAAACCTAGGTCTCAATCTATTCTTGAATAACTGATATTAGTAATATTGAGACATTCCACCTCAATTGGATCACAAGTTTAAAAAAAGTTTACTTTTAATCAGAAATATTTTATCTGCCCCTCCACTACTTAAACAAAACTAACAGCTCCCCAAATTAGGAAGGCATAACCCTTCTATTCCCAGTTGAGTTTTGATTTTTTTTCATAAACACAATGGAATAAATCTCATATCTCGTGGTTTCCTAGGTTCTGCTGGTTTTTATTCTCAGTCATTCATTTTATAAAGATTTTTAGGATTGTTATCACAGACATAACCAATATCTACTTAGAAACCAAGCAAATGAATTACTTATTTTACTTTCTGCTCATATATATGTGTATATAAATTTAAATGTAACTTTTAAATGTAAATATAACTTTTATATATAAATTTAAATATAACTTTTCATTTGCCTTCTACTTCTTACCCTTATTTTTTTTTATTCAGGTATCAGTTTCTGTCAGTAGTTCTGGCTACCATCTGTTCATAACTGACAGACTAATCTGCTCGACCACTTTGTTTCTCTCATTGTCAAGTACATTAGGCCAGGAATCAGTGCTTTGTACCCTTGAGAAATCCTCCCTTTGCAAAAGTTCAACTTTTCTTGCCTGTCTAGACTGTCAGACTGCTTTCTCTTTCTCTACCACTGACAAGACCTTTTTATCATCCTTACCTACCCCCCAGGGAGCTGGTCAGTGAGATGTTAGATCAGTCTTTAAAATTCACCCAGGTAAGAGCCACAATGAATGACACTAATCATGCTATGCAAATTAAAACACTTTTAAAATTGCAATGGATATTTTGTCAAAATTATCTGTGTCTAAGGGGAAAAAAACTGATTTCACAGGTTAATCTATTAGATCTATTAGTGCATCAATCAGAAATGTAAAGTAGCTGAGGAACTCCAGACTTCAACTCCCCTGTTATCAGGACAAGCTAATATAAGGCTAAGTAACACAACCAATATTAGCAACACTAACTTTAACTGTATTAACTAGTCACAATGCTAATGCTACCTTAAAAATTGGAGGATGATTTAACTTATGAAAAAAAGATGACTATAGAAGTTTAATAATTCATATCTGGGGATTGTAAATTGATTTTTGTTAACATCTGGCAGTCGAGCATACACTAAAGGGCAATATTATAGAATTATCCATCAGTTTTAAAGTTCTGGCATCTCTCCATTGGAAGTCAATATTAGATTAAAAACCATCAAGGAAGGCTTTTTTTTTCTTCTTAAGAGTACAACATTTAACTGGGACCATTTCTTTTCTGCTGAGTCATGAATTAAACTATCCTGACCTTCATTTAAAGTTTGGGATAATGTATTGGGATAATTATTCAGCAAAAAGATGAACTTTACTTTCAAAATATTCAAGTCAAGATGGCTGCATAAAGAAAAATTCAGCCAAGATTTCCCAAAATTCCTTTCCAAACAACTTTAAAATCATTCCTCAAATCATAAGAGACTGGAAAGAGATATTTGTGAAATGAAGCCAGGGGGGGAAGGTAACCCAGACTCCATGTGGACAGACTATTGGTGCTAAGATTAGGAATTTGTGACATAAGTAGTAAGACATAGTTGGTAAGAGGACATAATGACTGGTCAGAAAGAAACTGCAAAGCACTTTGTGCTAATACTGCAAGCAGAACCAGACACTGCTGGGCACCCCAATGCCAAAATTCAATTCTAGGTCATAATTCAAGGTCAGAAAGGAGCACTATTGGTCGAGGCAATGGAAATCCTGAAGAGCAAACACATTTGTGATCTTAAGGGAGCTGAGACCCTCAGGAAAAGCATCGTTTCCAATCCCAAGGGAAGAGGAACCTTTAGGAGCAGTATTGATTGCAATTCCAAGTGATTAAGAGTTCTGAGCATTTAAGGATCACCATATAGAAAAAGAAAGCAGTGAACATATCATTCCCCAGGTCACATCACCTTAAAAACATCAAAAACCTCCAAATCCCCAGGACCAGTTCTGAAAAATGGTGCAGAGAAGCTTGAAACTTAAGACAGTCTTCCTACTCTCCTACACCAGGAAAAGGAGAAAATATTAAGTTTCAAACCAAAACTTAGTGTGGGAATAATAATCAAACACTAACAATAATAAAATGATCATAAAAATCTACTATGGTACCAGGAAAAAAGCAAAGCACAAATTCAGAAGAATATAATAAAGTACAAAGAACTATACCCAAAGCCTCCAAGAGAAAAAAAGTGAATTGGACAGAAACCTAGAAAGATTTTCTGGAAGAATTAAATAATGATTTTCAAAAACAAATAACAATGCTATAGGAAAATTAAAGAAATTTAAATAAATGAAGAAAATTATGAAAATACTATTAATAGCTTGATAAAAAGAGGCATCAAAATACCTAATAACACATTAAAAACATAATTGACCTAATAGCTAAGGAAATAACAAAAATTCATTAAAATAATTACTTCAAAATAAGAATCGTAAAAAAGGCATAACATAAATAACTTAGGGAAGCATCGAAAAATGTTTACAATATTTTACTGTGTTAAATCTTCTCCTAATTCTGCTCACTGGATAATGGCAGAGTTTATGTCAAACAAGAGATAGGAGAGATCACAGGAAGCAAAAGATAATTTTGATTACATGAAATTAAAATACTTTTGCACAAACAAAACCAATGTAGTCAAAATTAGAAGGAAAACAGGGAACTGAGGGAAAGATTTGCAGCAAATTTATCTGATATATCTGATAAAGTTCTCATTTTCAAAAATATAGAGAACTTGAGCCAAAATTATGAAAATAAGAGCCAATTCCCCTGATGGTAAATGGTCAAAGTATATAAATATGCAATTTTTGGAAGGAAACATCAAAGCTATCTCCAATCATTTAAAAAATGCTCTGAATCACAGTTGATTAGAGAAATGCTAATTAAAATAATGCTGAGATTCCACTTTATACTTAGCATGTTGGTTAGCATCACACAAAAGGAAAATCAATGCTGGAAGTGATGGAGAAAAATTGAAACAGCAATGCACTGCTGATAGAGTTGTGAACTTGTTCAACTATTGTAGAGAACAATTTAGAACCACGTCCTAAGGGCTATAAAACTGCACATCCTTTGGCCCAGTGATATTACCACTAGGTCTATATCCCAAAGACATCAAAGAAAAGTTAAAAGGACCTATCTTATAAAAAACAGTTCTAGCATCTCTTTTTGTGGTACAAAGAAATGACTAAACAAGTTGTGATATATAATTGTGTTGGAATACTATTGTGCTCTAAAAAAAATGATGAGCAGGATGGTTTCATAAAAGCCTAGGAATTAACTCATGCAAAGTAAAGTGAGCAGAATTAGGAGAAGATTTAACACAGTAAGATATTGTAAACATGATCATTTGGGGAAAAATTTAAAACTTATAGAAACAATTGTCAATTCCATAGAACCTGACATGAAAGAGAATGGATAAACTCTGAATACAGATTGAAAGATATTTTTAAATTTCTATTTTTATTGCTTTATTTTATTTGTGTTTTATTTTGCAACATGCCTAATAGGAAAATATGTTTTGCTTGATATCACATGTCAAAATCAAATTGCTTATCTTCTTAAGGATAAGGGAACAATTTTAAGAAAAGAGAGAACTTGAAACAAAAAAATTATTAGATGACAAATTTTTAATAAGTAATAGGAAACTATATTTGCAAAATAGATAATTTTTAAACAAAAGGTCATGAGACAGAAATATGTTCTTCTGGATAACTGAAGTTATTATTCAAGTACATCATCATCTCAGTCATATTGGGCTTCATTAACTAGCAACCAGAATAGGAGTTGACTAGAACACTTTTCCACACAACCTGAAGATAGAAAATGACCTTTGTATCTGAGGACATACTAGGGAATTTTTGGTGCCTTAGTTATGCACCACAATCTAAACCTGAAACAACATTAGGTATTTTCTATGGGGTTTGTAGCATAGATGAGAAATCATAGAAAAACAGCAAAAATCTGCTACTGAGAAGAATAAAATATACAGAGAGCAGGCTGGATCAAAGAAAACTTACTTGAAAGTTTTGCTGAATGAGTTTGCTAGTCCATATTATTTTTGCACAATATGAAGTACTATATGAAGTAGTTTGGCTTCTAAATTTAGCATCAAGGGACAAAGTCTCATTCAAAATAAGCAACTGACAGCTCTACTAAGTATTGCCATGAAATATGTCAGTAAAAGTTCTTGGTCTTGATTTTCCACCAGAATGAAAGCAAAACTGGAGAAGTTTCTAGAGAAAAGAAGGACCTGGCTGAACCCTTTCCCCTAGGCTCAACAGACATTTATAGCAGCTGCAACAATACTTTGTGATGGTAGAGAACACCAGATCCTGGAACTAGTAAATAATTACCAGGAAGAACTTGGTATGTCTTTAGGATCTCAATGCCAACAATGGCATTTGAAAATAATGGAAATAATGATTACTCGCTATGCCAGAGGAAAAGCCTCACACTCCTTATTTCAATTATTTGACCACTGACATCTGCAAATCTCTGCAAGTCAGAGAGATTGCTTCTTTCAATCAGATACCAGTCCTTAGACTGAAAACATTTCAGTGCTTAACAAACTAGTCTTTAGATAGAATTAGGAAATAGGTGAAGTTTATCTTCCAATGTTATAATATACCCCCTAACTAATCAATGCTCTCAAAATTTCTCACTCATTTCTTCTATCAAGTTTTAGTAAGGTGAAATTGAAAGATTACTGGAACTTGAATCAGAAGATTTAACATTTAATTAAGCTCTCAACTGCTACTTTCTACTTACATGAAATTAGGCAAATCCCATCATCTCACTGAACTTCTTTTTTTCCGCATCCATAAAATGAGGGATTTGAACTAGGTATTCTCATAATTCCATTCTGGTTGTAATTCTTTTAACTGCTCATATATTTCATTCATGCTAAGGTGTAAATGGTTGGTGACTTTAATTGCTATTCCTTTCAGGGATATTCATACTTAAAAGAAATTTAAAATTTTGTGGGGAAAAAAGGTTAAAGTTCTAAATGCTGTATCAGAGAGATTAGCTAAGGTATTGGTGAAAAGATTTTGGGTTTAGGAGTATTCCCTAAATCAGTGTGATCAAATTTACTCTTCTTGACAAAAAAGTTGGGCAATGGGTCTTGTCCTTTGTTTATTACCTTAAATTTATGAAGTAATATCATCAAGGGAGATTACAGGTTTAGAGCTGGAAAGGGACTTTGAGGTCATTGAATTCAAAAGCTTCATTTTACACATAAGGAAACTGATGTCCAGAGGGATTAAATTGGTTACACAGGGTCAAACAGCCAATATATGTTTGAGGCAGAATCTGAACCCAGGGGAATTCTTGACTTCAAGTCCAGCACTATTTTTTACTAAAAGAACGGCATTAACTTCAGAGAACTGATAGTATGTTTCCCCATCATAAAAATTTCTCTTCTCTTTTAATACAATAATAAATTCAATCCTAAACTTTTCCTTTTCTAAGCTAAAGAAAATTCTTTTAGGATGAATTCCTGTTAATCAGTTCCACCAGTAACTTTAGAAGCTGATATAGTATCCTGCACTGAAATTTAGCTAGTCAAATAATGAGAAAAATTAGTCTATGTAGTGTGACTGTTATTATGAGTACAATTCGACCAAACTGACCTTTGTTTCTTCCTTCACCTGTTTCAGGTCATTGTTACATAGATGGAATTTTCTTTTCAAAAAAATATAAATCAATCATAAGCCTTTTCTGATAAAGTGTTATTTTAGTACTAGTAAAAAAAAACAGAGGAGAAAAGGTACTACAATTTTGCCTGAAATCTTCTTTTTATCAAAAGCAGCTGGGGCCATATCCCAGTATTATGTGCATAGACAGGGTTAAGTAACACTTGTCAAAATCCCTAGCATTGTACATTGAAAGAAATATAGTAATTATAACATAATACTGATTTAAAATATTACATCTCAGTAGGCACTGTCCTTGTTCTCTCTTAAAAGACACTATCATAAAACCTTTACCAGACTTCTAACCCCTGCTACAAAAATCAATTGATAAAGAAAGCATCATCTGGAAAGACTATGAAGCTAGAGATTTTTCTTTAACTTTCAAATGCTACAGGAATCCTTTACATTCCTGAGACTGACTGCTTTAGGTATTTCTATTCTATTTCTATTAATCTCCAAAAAGTCATCAAGATAAATTTTTTATTATGGATTTTTTAATTTAAGGCAATGGGGGCAAGTGACCTGCCCTAGGTCACCCAGCTAGGCAATTATTAAGAATCTGAGGCAGGATTTGAACCCAGGTACTCCTGACTCCAGGGCAGGTGCTCTATCCCCTGCACCACCTAGTTGCCTCTGTTATGGATATTTATATTTTTTGCTGCAGCATTTGAATTTCTATTAAAGATTTTTATAAATATTCACTAGTAGTGGCTAGAATTAAAGATAAAAAGGCATTTAATAACAAAGTATCAGTGAACTATAAATTTAAAATTTTTGCAAAATATAAAATAAAAATGAACATGAAGGATGATATAAAATATATACATATGTGTATGAAACAGATATTAAAAGATTTATGCAATATAATTCTAAATTTATTTTTGACTCTCCTAATAATACATTTATATGTTTAAAATGAATACCAATTAAATTTATTAATCATTGTAATACTCAGATATATATTCATTATAAATTATTGGTACATAGTTTAAAGATCTTCAGACTAGGAGTCAAGAAGACCAGAGTTCAAATCTATTCTCAGATATTAGCTATATGACCCTAAACAAGTGACTTAAATTCTCTTTACCTCAATTTCCTCTTCTGTAATATGGGGATAGATAATATCATTGAACTCTAAGGGCTGTTATGAGGATCTTGAAATGAGATCACAATTGCAAAACACTGAACACAATACCTGGTATGTAATAAGTAATAAAAAAAACTGGAAGTTATTATTATAATTAAATTAAGTAATGAGTAAATGAATGAATGAATAAATGAATGAATCATAGAGCTATAAAAGACCTTTTAATAGTAATATATCACTCATTTATTGAACTTTATCATTTACAAAGCACTTCGTTTTCAAATTCACATAGTGCAAATATTACTACCCTCATTTTATCGACAGATACATAAAGAGACTCACAGAGCTTAAGGGCCCTATTTCTAGTTACATGGGAGTTTTCTAGGAAGTTACTTAGTGGAGATATTGAAAACAAGTCTTCTAATTCCACATTGACATTATCTCTTTGCTCAGTAACTGTTCTGGAGACAAGTAAATATCTAAATTTTTACAAGACAAATAATGCTGCTCTTTAAGATTCTTCCATAGTGTAGATGCTATGGCTTCATTATCAAGGGAGATGTAATGCTTTGTCAGCCCTACAGTGAAGATATTCTTCCTAAAATCTAAAATATATCTCTTATTTTAAATGAATTGCATTTCTTCTTTTTTGTTTCTCCATTAAAATGAATATCTGATTATATACCTCATTTAAAAGGCAAAAAAATCAGGTTTTTTAATGTACTCTATATGCAAAGTTACACTTTATCTTTCCACTAGGTCAGTAGTCAGAATTTATTAAAGTTTGGCTGGGGATGAGGGAGTAGTTAGGTAACCCAATGGATAGTGCACCAGACCTGAAACCAGGAAGACATATACTCCTGAGTTCAAATACAGCTTCAGATTGAATTATATAACCCTGAGCAAGTCACTTAATCTGTTTGCCTCAATTTACTCATTTGTAGAATGAGCTGGGGAAGGAAATGGAAAACCACTCTATTATCTCTGCCAAGAAAACTCCCAAAAAGTGTCATGAATAGTCACACATGAGTGATCAATGATAACAAAACTGGGGAAATGGGAGTTTCTAAGACTTTTTCAGGAGCTGCACAATATCAAAACTACTGTCATGATGATAGCTTGTTTTAATCTGAATATGGTAAATCTGTTTGATATAATGCATATAAATGAAAGTTCTTTGAAGGATACTTAATAATTTTCAAAAATTATTATATAACATATATATTTACAAATACAATTATATATATATATATATATATATATATATATAAATTATATAAGCCCCCAAATCATAAGAGTTACTATTCTATATTATCACTTCATTTTGCCTCTCCTCATAGAAGACAACTTTATTTTTAGGGGTTTTTTTTTTAGATTTTTTTGAAAGGCAAATGGGGTTAAGTGGCTTGCCCAAGGCCACACAGCTAGGTAAAGTGTTTGAGACCAGGTTTGAACCCAGGTACTCCTGACTCCAGGGCTGGTGCTTTGTCCACTGTGCCACCTAGTCACCCCTAGAAGACAACTTTAAAAAAAAATTCTTAATTCTCTGTAAATTCCCCAATTTTTTTGCAAACACTGAATCAAGCTACTATAGTAGTTCATTAAATGTAGAACAAAAGCATTACTTCCTAGGTTTGACAAGTCACATGCTACAGAATATATTATGTAATTTGACTCTAGAGTAGTATGGAATGACTTACAGGATCTGATGCTGAGTGAAGGGAGTAGAACCAAAACAACAATGTACACATTGACAACAACATTGTGAGATGACCAACCTAAATGGAAGCAACTCCTCTCAGCAGTTCAGAGAGCTAGGACAACCATATTGGACCAACTATGGAAAATGTTATCCCCATCCAGAGGAAGAAAAATAAAACAAAACAAAATAAAACAAAAAAGAAAGAAAAACCAACCCTTCAGAATCTGGTGAACACTTAATAAAAATTATCTCTTATGTATATCTTTCCTTTAATCCTAATTCCTCATACCAAAAATGACTAATATGTAAACATGTTTATCAAAAATATGTATATATAATGCTAACCTGACTATTTGCCATTGAGGGAAGGAGAGTGGGAAAGGAGGGTGGAAGAAAATTTTGTAACTTAAAAATATACTGTGCATATGGATGAAAATGAATAAACAAATGAACAAATATAACACAAGATATTATGTATTACAATGATGTGACATTGACTTTCTCACATCATTGATCCATTTCTTCAGGTTCTCTTTTCTATATTTGCATAGTCTTTATGCATTCTGGATTTGTAGTTTTCATCTGTTGCTCCCCAAATATATTATTATAAAACTGCCACTAATATAATTCATCTTGTTTCAGTATAAGTACTTTTCCAATTTGTCCAAGTTGTTTTAAAATATATTTTTATTTTCTTAAAAAACTAGCCACCACATGTAATTAATTATCTCAAAGTTTGATTGTCATGTTCTCAGTTCATTTATCTGAGACATGAATAAAGCTGTTGTGAAGAACAGACCAGAACTAAACCCAATGGAATACCTTCAGGTCTACAGTGAAGACATTGATAACTACATTTTGGAGTTAACCTTCAAGTCAGGTAATGTATGTTGCAGGGGTCAATATTATACATCTGTAGTTTGTCATGTATGTATTTCAGTTCCTTCTTATCTCTGTTCCTGATATTCCATCACAGAAGGAAATTAAACTGGTCTGGCATTTGTTCTTCCAAGTAGAGTACAAAAATTCTTATTGGATTTTATTCTACCATTCTTCTAAAGACATGTGTGATCATCCTGAACTACCTAAGATTAGAACAGAAATATCTTAAACAAAAATGATAGGGTTGATTATATGTTTATAATCCTCTTTGCCCCATCATGTAACTATAATCAACAAAATAAAAGATCAATGTAATTAAAGTTTGACTTTATACTTTACATTTTTTGGGCACATTGGAAAATAAAGATTTCAAAATTACCAATTCATGTTTAAAACATGGGTTGCCTATGGCATCCTCATTAGATTTGGGATAATAAAAAATTACTTTCTTTCAGATCAAGGTATTATCTGAAAAAGATTTTTAAAGAATTTAGGTATGACTGAAACTTATCTAAAACAAATTAACAAAAAAATCTAAATAAAAACATCATTGCTTTAGCTATTTTATGATCTAAGGATTTGATGATGTTTGCTTCTTGAATGTTAATCTCTCCCACCACTGAATTACACTAAATGAAGATACCATTCCTTTAGACAATTTATGGACTATGCAAGAAACACTGAGTAACCAAAAATACTTAACACTTTCATTTAGGTTTTTTTGGTTTGGAGTTGCCTACCTGGATTTGGAATCCAATTATCTTAGTTGGAATACTAACCTTGATACAGGGCTGTCATGTGCAAATAAAGTATTCATTTAGGGAATCTATGGTCCAGAGTAATCATTTATTATAGTGAGAGTTTAGCTAAGTTCCTTTATAGCACTAGATTTTATAAAAATAGTTAACTTCCTTATCATAAACAGCAATGTGAGAATGCCAAAGGAATGGAAAATGTAAAGAGGAAGAGGAAAAGAGAAGAGCAGAATAGAAGAAATTAAAATAAGCAAGAGAGAAGGAAAAACAAATAGAATGACTCAGACTGAGAACAAACTGAAGAGGGAAAGAATGGGGGAGGTGAAGGTAAAGAAAGAGAATCCATGAAAGAAAGAATCAGTTGATACCATGGTGAATATAAGATAATAGAAAGGAAGAAAAACTGTTTTCACTTACAACTTTTCCATTTGAATTATGTGTTTCCTAGTAAGTTACTACTGTACTTACTCATGTTTGCTTTTATTGAACTTTTTTGAAATACTAGATTTATTTATTTATTTATTTGTTTATTTATTTATTTATTTATTTTATTTAAAAGTCTTACAATTATTCTTGTCCTTCATCATTTAAAGTCTCTGTTCTGAATGGGGGTGGGTATCCATGGAAGTAAGAAGATAGGAATTATCCCCTAAGTCAGATCTGGAGGTGATTAGATCTCAAGATTCATGACCTGATGAAATCTAATGGTTGGAGAAGACAAATGTTAGAGTTCCCACATATTTGAGAATAATTTAACTAAGCATTTTTTAAAAATACATTCGTATTGATATCTATATCTCCTAGTATTTCTCCCCATTACTTCCCTCATAGTCATGTTATATAACAATATTTTAAAGGAAAAATAAAGAGGGGAAAAAAGCAGCAAAACCAATCAATATCAAAAAAGTATGGAAATATATTGAATATATTGCATCTATGGACCTCCCATCTCTTTAAAGATGTTTCTTACTAAAAGGGCAGTGGAAAATTAGTTTTTTCATGATATCACATTTTATTTATTTTCTCAATGTATCTCATTCTAAGTGTTATAAATGCAATTTAATAAACTAATGATATTTCTAATTCTCATCAGTTCTTGAATACTGAAAAAATATTATTCAAACACAATTCAAATTTTTGGAAAAAAATAAAACAAACCTGTTTTGCTGCTTTTATTTTTTTTAGTCCTTGGGTTCACATTTATCTGGCTTAGCAACAATAAACTAGTATCATTGACAATTAAAAGGTTATAGCAAATTGTATGCCCCTTTTACTCAGATAAACTTTTACTTTAATTCTATGCCTACTGAATCATAGGGGAAAAGACTATAATTTTACGATAGTATTTTCTTGTTTTTAAAGTAGAAAACAGCAATTTATAATCCCTCCATGGAATAGCAATCATAAATACCATGACCTTTTGTAGAATGACTTCATCAAAGCTCATAAATACCCAGTTAAACCAAACTCTTTACAATTTAGTGAAAAAGATAATGTTTCCTTTCAAGTAGGCAAGTCTTTGGAGTTATATTAATAGTCCCAAAGTGTATATTGGCCAGATCATTCTCCTGAGCTCCTTGAGGTAATGTCAATTTTAAATTAATTTTTGAGGAAGGTACTGAAGAAATCATTGTGGAGTTATAAGCTGTGCTTACTTGAGTTCTATTTGAGATTATTATATGTTTTTGTGCAATTAAGATGTATTTGTTGTTATCTTCATATAAATGGCAAGAAACTAATATTTTCTTTTTCTAATACTGTAGCTTCTTATTAATATATCACAGAATCAAAGAACTTTTAATTTAGAAAGGAATTCAGTAATAACTCTTCAGCATCAAATAGAATTCCAGCTAAACAATCATCCAGTTTCTATTTGAAAGTCCTCAAATTTTCAATATACTTCTTCTTTGCTTCTAAACACACTAAAATAGCTCAAGAATCTATTATTTTATCCTTTCTTTAGGAAGGGGGGGGATTACACCTGTGACTTCGTTAGCACTGGTCTTGGAGTCAGAAGAATGAGAGTTTGAATCAAGACTCAGATACCTGCCACTTTCTAGTTGGATGACCTTGGGCAAGTCACTTAAGCCTGGTTGCTCACATCCAGGAAGTGATTCTTATCTGGCCACTGGATTTATGCAACTTTAGAAGAAAAAGTGAGATTGGTAACTAAGCACAACATCCCCTCTCTCAATTCTAATTCATATGCTTGTCATGACATCACCTCCTTGATGTCATGGTCTTCTTCAAGAATGAAGGATAACTATAATCATCATTAGAGGAACTTCTTTTACTAAAAGAGATGAGCACCACCTCACCAATTTGTAATCTTAATCTATTTATAAATAATAATATGAACTGAGAATGCCATTAAGCTTTAAAAAAGGGTCCCAAATCCAGGTATTCCTGATTCTATGGAATTATCTATCTACTTAGTAGAATTATTTATCCACAAAGCAATTCTGCCTTTCAATACCCTAAGCCTCCAAGTAGACAGATTTCATGACTTACTTTCTTTAAGAAAATACAAGATTTAGTGATTTATTCTATTACCATGAGAGTATCTCCAAATTCAGTCTGACTGGTCCTGGGAGGTTAAACATACTGAGGATTGTTAGGGATATATCTGAAAACTTCCTGACTTGGTATAACCTAATGAAACTTGCCAGACTATGGAATGATTGCTGAAAACTCAATCAACTTCGAAGTGAAGTACAGTACTAAGTAGAACTTTAGATGAAGTATTATGCTTCAGAAGCTGCACATTTAAAAAGTGTGATAAAATCAACTATTATCTTGGTGGCAATAGAAAATATTCAAATGAGAGCTTTGAAGGCCAAAGTGGAGAAGGGTTCCATGTGAATAGTAGTTGAACATGGTTCAGTTGGTCCTGAAAGATAAGTGAGCACTATTCCAAAGTCTCCCTCTGCCAATCAAAATAGAGTTGGGTTCAGATCCCTGAATTCAGAATGGTGGAAATGGACACCATGAGGCAGCCAGTTTGGTAATGTGATCATTCTGGAGAAGTTGGCAGGAGCCCTGAAGAGGTTTTCTTTTCTTCATGAAGGGGAGTGCCATTGTGGAATGGGTTTGCTCCAAGATAGGAGTCAATGCCTTAGAAAGTATCATGATTGGTACAAGTTCTGTACTAACAAAGTAAAGAAGTATAGAACTTTAGGAGTGGTAAGCTGATATTATCCTAATGCTAAAATTATTGCCAATTGTATCATATTGATGAGTAACTCAGAAGTGGAAGGTTTGGTAGGAATAAGATTATCAAGAGACAGGAATAGATATATATCCTGTGCAGTAAAATAATTATATATAATAAATATATAATATTTATAGATTATATACAATATAATGTAATAAATAATAATATAATATATATTATGTAATAAAATAATTTATCACCAGATATCACATAATGGTACTTGCCCAGTATTGGTGATGTTCCATGGCACCTTGCTGAAATAGAAGGAAGAAAACAAGGAAAACCTGAGAGGAAAGGTCAAACCAACAATTAGTCCATCAAGAGACAGGTTAGGATACATATGGTAGACACATTCTGTCTCCAGGTATCACATGCTATGCCTACCCAGTTCTGATGGCGCATCATGTAGCCTTGGTGTTATGGGAGAAAGAAAAACCAGTTCAAGGCCAAGGGACTCGCACTTTATCCAGACAATCACTTATAGTCCTGTT
This sequence comes from Macrotis lagotis, assembly GCF_037893015.1. Classification (NCBI taxonomy): domain Eukaryota; kingdom Metazoa; phylum Chordata; class Mammalia; order Peramelemorphia; family Peramelidae; genus Macrotis; species Macrotis lagotis. The sequence continues at coordinate 165,824,826 of NC_133664.1, forward strand.
TCCTATCAATAAGCTTATGGAGTCAAATGACTCTAGTAAAGTTAAGACAAAAAGATAACTTGCACAGCATACCCCTCAATATAATGAACATAATTGCATAAGTCACATCATCAATTACTTGATTGGTTGATGTGGTCCTCTTTGATACCAAAGGATGACTAGATATAATAAACTCTATAGAAAGAGTTCTTAACCAGGGGTCTGTGTGTCCTCAAACAATCTAGACACATTTGTGAATTGGAAAAAAAAAGGATCTTTATTTTCACTAATTCTCAGTTATAAGTGCAAGGAATAAAGCATTCTGAGAAGAGGTCCATATGCTCTGACTAAAAGGGTCAAAGAAAAAAGTTAAGAACTTCTGCTCCTTAGTATAAAACCTTAGGTTCATGCTTTAATCTATCTTTGTAAACTCTTTTGTAATATTTGTTAGGTGGCTTATTAATGTGAAATTACTCATGGTTCATAGGATCACAGACATAAAAGTTGAAAGAGATCTCAAAAGTCACTTACCTAAACCTCTGCATTTTAAAAATGGAGAAACTGAGACCCAGAGATTAAATGATTTGTCAATCTCATTCAAGTGATAACTTGCAGAAATGCTATTCAGGCTATGGTTGTCTGATTTAAAATCATGTATTTTTCTTATCTATTTGTTTTCCCACTGTATCACAATCTTAGAGAATTTGGCTTTTAGCTTTACAAATTTACTACTTTATTGTAAAAACAGTGGGAGGAAAGTTTTGCATATTTTCCAATTATCTTGTATTATTTAATTTAAAATTATTTCTGGCTGTTCTGATCTGCTTTCAGTGACCAGATTTCGAAAGGAAATTTTATGATTTAAAAAAAAAAAACTATAAGAATAATTCTTATGCCACTAGTGAACATGATTTCAGATATAAAAGAGGGGTTCAGTCAGCATAAGGGGGGTTATTTCAAATAAGTGTTCTAACAGGACAGATAATTTTTATATTAATGAGGTTTTCCAGTTAATTTCTCAATGGACTTTATTAACAAATTGATTATTGGAACAAATTATTTAAGACCTTTTCTTAGCAATATATTTAAAAAAACTTTAGATTACAAGTGCTTTAGAAAATTTGAAGGAAAAAATAAAGTAATTCTGATAGGACAATACAGAAAAATCTAACTACAAACACAAATGAGATGAATTAGAGTATAACCGTTTCACTGTACAAAGATATTCTGTGGAAGATTCCTTTTACAAAGATTTTTTAAGGATGAACCTTCAAAAGGTAAATTGACTACAACACCATGACTAAGAAATCTCATTAATGAAAGCTAAAAAATAAATGTCATTATCTCAAAAAATGCCACATTTAAAAATTATGTTCCAATTTAATGCAACTACTTGTGAATAAATGAAATCATAGGATGGAAAGGCATAATCAAAGGCCAAGATTTAAAAAAAACCTGTAGAACAACTATTCATATAACTATTATTCTTGAAAACTTTAAATAAATAAGAAAGTTAAACCATCAGGCTTACCTCATCAGGGAACAGTGTTCTCTTGATAACAGAACAAAAATTTTATAAAAATGGGAATAAAATTTATGAGTTTACTTTCTGCCATTATAACACATGTAGAGTTATCATCATTTCCTTGAGGTTGGCAGCACTAGATGATTTTATAATAAAAGGATGTTTGGAATTAGCTATCCAGGAAATGAAATATCTGACATTTTTTATTAGACTTTGCTTTTTAGTGAACTTTCATTATATGACCTAAATGAACAAAAGGCTTAATAATATTAATTTGCAAAAGTGCAATAAGATAGATGCTCTCATGTAGTTTTACCATTTTTTGACCTACCTTCTTGCTGGAAGAAAGTTTTTTTTTTGAAAATTCAATAGTGCCCTAAAGAAAATGGAAGAAACTAAAGTAGCTCTGAAAAATCCATGAAATACATTAATAACATATTTCAAATTTTTTGCTATGCAAACACTATCTTTGATTTAAAAAGTATCTGTTACATTATGGCTAAAGACATCAAAAGTTAATCCACTTGCAATGGGCTTTAGCATTAAAAATATTTCTTTGTAAACACTGAAATTTGCAGTAAATATTTTCTTTCTTTAAATAAGGATACTTTATTCTAATAATGTTTACTCACACAACTTTAAGAATTGAAAGATATTGAGTACATTTTCCTGTTTTTGTATGTTAAAAAAAAATTTTTTATCTTCACATCCATCCTAAACATCATTTACATAGGTTTATTTCTCACATTCTTCTGTAATGACAAAAACTATAAAGGATGAAGGAAAATGGGTACATAAATATATTGTTGATGTTAACTGGCCCTACCATTCTGGAGAAGAATTTGAAACTATGTCCAAAGGGCTATAAAACCATGCATAATCTTTGTGAGATGAAATAAATGGAAAATTGTTTATATGCACAAAAATATTTATAGCAATCTTTTTGTGGTGGCAAAGAATTGGAAATTAAGATGATGCTCATCAATCAAGCAATGGATGAACAAGATTTGGCAAAGGATGGGATGAAGTGCTATCATACCATAATGAGGGTATGGTTTCAGGTTTCAGAAAAACATGAAAAGACCTGATGCAAAGTAAAGTAAGGAGATCACTCTATATAGCAACAGAAATACAGTAATTATCAACTCTGAAATACAGCTACTCTGAGAGATACAATGATTGAAGACAATTCCAAAGGACTCATGATTATAAATCACTAGTGCATCTTGAAGTAAAGTTTTTCTCACTTTATTTTTTCTTTATAACATGGATAATATGGAAATGTTTTGCATGATTTCACATGTATAAATAATATCATATTAATTTGGAAATAAAAAGTTTAAAAATACTATAATTAAAGCATTAGAAAAAAGCAATGAGATGGGAAGCTGTATTTTTTATTCTCTTCTCTTTTTTATTTATCATAAAAGTATAAGAAGCCATAAAGCTACTAAAGGCAAATTAATTAATTTGGCTTTCCACTTAGAGAATTAAATCACGATGAAAACACAATTTTTCTTACTCTATAACAGAGAAACTATAATCTATCAGTGCTGCAGGAGAATGTATTTCATACATACATATATATTCATATATTATATTTCTACTGCAATGTGATGAATAGCTAAACATTATTGCACAATATAACCATATAGAAAAATACATATAATGACCTCTGTTTCCTCTGTTCAATCTTAAGTAAGACTGCATACAATGAAAGCATCCAGCCATTAATACTGCATTCTTAATAAAAATATTTTGATAAGTTAATAAATTGTTCAGATACATTAAAGGCTTTCTTTTTTCAGATATGTAATTTACTTTAAATGATTATTTGTGCTTATACAGCATTCTTTTTAAGCATCTTGCTCTTCATTGTTATTAATATGCTAACAATCTCAAATGATATAATTAATATCTGAAGTAGACTGAAGAATCACTCAATGAAGAAAGGTACCTTAAAATCTGTTAACAAATCAAAGGATGTATAAAATTGAAGGTCAAGAGCGAGTCTTTTTTCTTCTACTCCTATTCCAAAGAAATTACCCTCTTCTACTCTACTGTTTTCTCTGAAGAGAAAACCTACAGACAAAATGTAGATATGACTGTAATAAAAAGCAGATGACTTCAGAAAAATAGTATATCATACAGAAATTTGATAAATGTAGACATAGCAAAGGAGAGCTTATAAAAATATTTCTTTTGGACTTAACAGATTTCTAGGTACCAAAGTGACCCCATAAAAATCACACTGAATGTAGACATGATTGGTGCCAATAATTGAATTTATGAGGAAAATACATAAGCTTAGTTGAAATCTCAGTATTTATACTGCAATACCATTTAAGTATGACACCTGGACTTTAAAAATGTGGTTTCATGTTACAAAATACCATTTTTAAAGAATCTCTATTTCAAAAAGCAGAATTAGGCAAATGGATTATATATTTTGGTTACTTTGTGTAGAACTGGATTGTAAGTATTTTCCTTTATACCCATTATTCAGCAAACTGTGTAATTCAGATGCACTGGTATAAAAATAGCATGATTTAACATATGAATACATTAGCAAAGGATAGTCAGGAAGTTGAGAAGAGTTAAAACAAAGGTGGGCAAGGTTGTTATATCTACCTATATAATGAATTTCATAGCAGATAATCAGGATCTATGCAAGAATTCATGTGTTTTAGATAGTGTTCATGGGAAAGGAGAATGATTATTTTTCTTTTTTATTTCTAATTAGTTAGTTTACTATTTGCTCCCAAAGATCGAGTTGCTTTATTTATTAACAGAGTTCAACTATATATATTTTTTATAGTTTCAAATTTTGTAATTCATGTTTCATATTATTGTTACTAGAATGATTTATTCATTTTTCTTTGTTCTTTGCCTTAAAATATTTAAAACCAATATATTAATATCAATTGTATAATGGAATAATATAGACAATAAAATTGAAAATTACATTCAATATCTTTCTAAATGAAATTAATTTAATTCAGATTAATTCAATTACAATATTTAAGTATATATATGTATATCTACATATATACATATGTATATCTACATATATTTAGGATAGAAAAAATACAATGGTAGTTGTTAGGATTTCAAATGCAAAAAATTAAATAGTTGTTATCCTCAAGAAACTTTTGACCTAATGGGAGTATAAAATAAGAATGATAGAACATAAAAATGATAGAGGTAAGAAAGAGACAGAGAGATCAAGTCAAAGTACATGGAGGAAATTTGACATGGAGAAATTATTTGGGGAGATCATGGAAAGCTTCACAATTAAGAAAGTATCTGATTGGCTACCTGAAAAAATGAAATCAAAGGAGTTCAACAGGTAAAGATTAAGAGACATGACTTGTAGCCAATCTAGATACATTTGTCCATAGTGAATAAAAATAAAAAAGTTACACATCTGTTTGCTTGCTGGCAAATGATCTGTGTCTTTAGTATCTTACTACTAATTTCATCTACTTCTGTTTCACTGAGTATATGAAAGCTTTTGAATGTGTGGATCACAACAAAATGCTACAAGTCCTCAAATAAATGGGAGTACTAGTTGATATTTGTCTCCTGAGGAATAACTGCATGTGGGACAAGAAGCAAGAGTTAGAACTAAACATGGAACATTTGGTTTAAGAAAGGAGTATGGTAAGGCAAAATATTGTCACTGTTATTTATTTAGGTTATACAGAGTATATCTTGAGAAATGCCAAGTTGGATAAATAAAAAACTGGAAGCAACATTGCCAGGAGAAACATCAACAATCTCAGATATGCTCTTCTGATAGAGGAAAGTGAAAAAAAAAAAAAGAAGCCTCTTGATGGGGGTAAAAAAGGAAAATGAAAAGATTGGTATAAAGCACAACACCAAAGAAACCAAACAAACAAACAAACAGAAAACCAGGATCTTGGCAACTAGTCCCATCCTTTCCTGGTAAATAAGAGGAAGAAGAAATCAAAGCAATAGGAAATTTTAATTATACATATATATATATATATATATATATATATATATATATATAATGAATGGTTGTGATGCAGAGGAAAGATAAAGAGAATTGTGAATTTAACAGAATTTGGGGGAGATGTAAATTGACTCTTGAGATGTAAATTGACTTAAAGTAGAGAATTATGATTGTAATAGACACAATTGTAACCTTGGGTGGAGACCCTCCGCATTCTTAATGTACCATTGATTCATTGTTTAATGTTAAATTTGTATCCTGATCTCCTTCAGCTTTACCCTCTACCTAATTCCAGTCTAGTAAGAGAAAAGGAGTTCATCTTTTACCCTCTGGATCAGAGGCAAGCCATAAAAACCTGAGCTGGACTCCAGTTCATGGCCAGCAGTCTTCTCTGACCATGGCCCAGCCAATGCTGCTTGACTGTTCTTTTATCTTTCTCTCTCCATCTCTCTCCCTCCCTAGCCCTTCTTATGTCTTTTAACCTTTTAAATAAATTTTTGTTTTATTTCTACCCATGCTTTCCCAAGTCTGAATAATGATTCCTCATATGCAGAACAAACCCAAGTAGTTATCGGCTACAGTTCTAAGAGTTGGACTATTTGCAAAGTTTAGTCACAGAATCAATGCTTTCAAAATGTGGTGCTATAGAAGACTTTTCAAAGTCCCTTGAATAAAATCAGACAACATTTTAAAAAATTAACTCAGGGGCAGTTAGGTGGCAAAGTGGTAGAACACCAGCCCTGGAGTCAAGAGGTCCTGAGTTCAAATTTGACCTCAGACACTTAATAATTACCCAACTCTGTGAATTTGGGCAAGTCATTTAACCCCACTGTCTTGCAAAAGTTAAATATAAAATAATTCAGAATGTTTTACTGGAAGGTCAAATATTAAAGTTGAAGCATAAATACTTTGACACATAAAGAGATGGGACTCATTGGAAAAGACCTTCATATTGGGGAAGACTGAAGGCAAAAGGAAGAATAATCTGCAGAGAATGAGATGGACAGTATCATGCAAATAATAACTGTAAATTTGGACAGACTGGAAAAGACAGTGAAGAATAGAAGGGACTAGTATGCTGTTGTCCATCAGGTTGTAAAGAGTCAAACACAACTTAACAATTTAACAGCAACAAAACTGATTTCAAACTATTTTCTAATTTATCATTCACATTCATTCTCTCCTTGACTTCTTATACAGTAGCTCTTTCTGTGGCAATAATTTTCTTTTTCCACCATCAAATATGTAAATTTTTGTGCATCTGAAATGTTTTTGTTTCCTAAAGGTTTAACCTTTTATCCTGTAAGAAGAAAAATAAACGATCTCAAGTTGAGTGTCAATTTTTCTTCTTTAAAGTCCTCATTATAGTTGCTATAATTGTAATCTTGCAATTATAAAAAAAGCTATTTTAAATGATTTGAGTGTTTCTTTTTTTAAGGGACTGATTTACATAAATTGTGAACTATCACTTTTTAAAATCAATAATCAACATTAAGCACTTGCTGTGTGTGAGGAACAAATTCCTATGGGAAGAGATACAATCAACCCATTTAAGTATATTTAAATATTAAGTAGCTTTGGTTGAAGGCATTAGCTGACAAGAATATCAGGAAAGACCTCATGTAGAAGATGATATTTAAACTGAGCTTAAGGGATATTAGGATTTTAAAGAGGGAGTCTGTCTATTTCACACATAGGGACAACCATAATAAATTGATAGAACTGGCAAATGGAAAATCATATGGGAGAAGTTCAATTTGGACTGAAATACAGAAAGCATAAAGGGAGTAATGAGGAAAAATGTTTGGAAAAGATAGGTTGGAGAGTAATTACAAAAGAAATTCTAAAAGTAGAAGTTAAATTATCAACTTTAAAAAGTAATACAATATATTTGGGAGGGGGCAGAGCCAAGATGGTGACAAGAACGGATCCTGTCTTAGGCGCTCTCTCATAAAACTCGTAAGCTAAGGACTCTAAGTAAATTTTCGAGAGATAGAACCCACAGAGGGACCCAATGAGGAAGTTCTCCTACTCATGGTAACCTGGAAAAGAGCAGAAAGGCTCTTCTCCCCGGGGTTGGAGGGGCGGCCCTCCAGAGGGGTGGCCCACCAGAGCGATAGAACTTCAGTCTCCCCGAGGCAGCCCCGGGGTGCTCGGAGCCATGGCTTACAGCAGCAGGAGAGTCTCCTGAGCTACAGCCCGGGGAGCAGTGGGCACAAATTGGGGAAACAGCAGGGGACCTCTGCCAGAGTGAGCATGTGGAGCCCAGCCCTCAGGGCACACAGGGAGCCATATGAAGAGCACAGCCCAAATCCAGGAAACAGAAGCAGGCAGAGCCTGTAAGCAGGAGCCCCCAGGGCATGAGCCCATTGAACTTAGGGAGGGCAGTGAAGAGAGAGACTGCAGAGATCTGTCCTCTGCCCCTGGGACAGGACTCTGGGGCTCCGACCACATTCAGATCCTGATCACAGGGGGCCCGTATGGTCATTCACAGACCAGGAGGAAAGATAGACCCTCACACACTGAGACCCTTGTGGGAGTGTCCCAAAAGCTCAGGAAGCACCCTAAAAACAGGCTAAGGCTGGGAAAATGAGCAAGCAGAGAAAAAAGAGGAACACCATTGAGAAATATTTTGCATATGAGACCAAGAAGGATCAAAATACTCAGTCTGAAGATGAGGCAGAGCTCAAAAAAGACTTTGAAAATCAAATGAGGGAGTTAGAAGAAAAACTGGGAAAAGAAATGAGAGAGATGCAGGAAAAACATGAAAATGAAGTCAGCAGCCTAGTCAAGGAAATCAAAAAAAAAAAATTCTGAAGAAAATAGCATGCTAAAAATCAGCTTAGGTCAAATGGATAAAACAGTTCAAAAAAGTTATTGAGGAGAAGAAAGCTTTAAAAAGCAAAATTGGCCAGATGGAAAAAGAGATAAGAAAACTCTCTGAGGAGAACAAATCTTTCAGACAAAGAACAGAATTCAGGGAGATTGATCAATTTACCAGAAATCAGGAGTCAATACTTCAAAACCAAAAAAATGAAAAATTAGAAGAAAATGTGAAATATCTCATTGATAAAACAACAGATATGGAAAACAGACTTAGAAAAGATAATTTAAAAATTATTGGAATACCTGAAAGTCATGATCAGGAAAAGAGCCTTGACATCATTTTCAAAGAATTACTACAGGAAAATTGCCCTGATATTCTAGAAGCAGAGGGCAAAATAGAAATGGAGAGAATCCACCAATCCCCCGGAGAAAGAGATCCCAAAAAAATCAACCCCTAGGAATATTATAGCCAAGTTCCAGAACTCCCAAGTCAAAGAGAAAATATTACAAGCAGCCAGAAGGTCACAGTTCAAATATTGTGGAACTGCAGTTAGGATCACACAGGACTTAGCAGCAGCTACATTGGAAGCTCGTAGGGCTTGGAATATAATATACTGGAAGGGAAAAGAGCTTAGAATGCAGCCAAGAATGAACTACCCAGCAAGGCTGAATGTCTTCTTCCAGGGGAAAAAGATGGACTTTCAATGAACCAGGGGAATTTCAAATGTTCCTGTTGGAATGGCCAGAGCTGAACAGAAGGTTTGATTTTCAGATACAGGACTCAGGTGAAGCATAGAGAGTGGAGGAGAAGGGGAAAATATGAGGGACTTAGTGATGATGAACTGCATGTATTCCTGCATAGAAAAATGACACTGATAATACTCATATGAACCTTCTCAGTTAATAGAGCAGGTAGAGGGAGCTTTTATAGTTGAAGCACAGTAGAAAGCTGAATTCGAACATAAAATATGGTGTAGGGGCAGCTAGGTGGTGCAGTGGATAGAGCACCGTCCTTGGAGTCAGGAGTACCTGGGTTCAAATTCGACCTCAGACACTTAGTAATTACCTAGCCATGTGGCCTTGGGCAAGCCACTTAACCCCATTGCCTTGAACAATCTAAAATCAAAAACAAAAACAAAAAATATGGTGTAAAAATGGAGTTAATAGAAAAAAAAGGAAATGCAATGGGAGAAAGAAAAAGGAGAGGGGGGAATAAGCCAATATATTTCATATAATAAGATTTTTCTTTATTACAATGAAATATTGCAATGATATGGAAGGGGGGAAGACAAGGGGGAATGAGGGAACCTTTGCTCTCATCAGAGGTGGCTAGGAGAGGAAAACAGCATATATATTCAAAGGGGTATAGGCATCTGGAGTAAGAAGGGAGGGACGGGGGAAGGGGGGTGATGTGAGTAATGGAGGAGAAGATAGACTATGAGGGGAGAGTGGTCAGCTATCACACATTTTCTTTTTTATTTCATGCAAGGGGCTGGGATTGGATGGCCTGTCCGGGACCATAGGGTCAGGTGGATGCTGGGCTTAAGGGGTGGTATGGGGGCTCAGGGCCTCTTGGCCCCAGAGCTGGGGATCTGTCTGCTGTGCCACTCAGCTACCCTACAGCAGAGTCAGAGTGAAAGGAGAGAGAAATCATAGTACATGGTACTATGGAGAAATACAAAAGGAGGGAGTTGCACTCAGCAATGGCAAAGGTGGAAAAATATGGAAGTAACTTTTGCCATGGACTTACCATAAAGAATGTGATCCACCTATGACAGAATTGTTGGTGTTGGAACAAAGACTCAAGCACATTTTTTTATTATTATTATTTTGGGGGGGGGTTCAGGGCAAATGGGGCTGGGTGGCCTGCCTGGGGCCGCACAGCAGGGTGATCATTGGGTGTCTGAGGCCGGATTTGGACCCAGGTGCTCCTGGCTCAAGGACCAATGCTCTGTCTGCTACCTAGCCACTCCTACTATTATTACTATTTTATTTTACTTTGGGTCTTTTTTTTCCCATTTTTTTTGGTTTTTTGCAGGGCAGTGGGGTTCAGGTGGCTTGCATGTCACACAGCTGGGTGTTTGTTTGGTGTACGGGCCGGATGTGGGCTCGGGTGCTTGTGGCTCCAGGGCTGGTTCTCTGTCCATTGTGCCACCTGGCCATACCTACAATTATTACTATTTTTTTTTAATTTTAATTTTTTTCTCTCCCTTTTACTTTATCTCTCAAGCAAGTCTATATTTATGGGGGGAGGGGGTATTTCATTTACTCTTAAACAAGAATGCTTTATTAATGTAAAAAAATTTTTTACAAATTGAGAATAAATATTAAATTTAAAATATATATATATATATATAGTTGGGAGCATAAAGTTTTTAAAGAATTAGTTAAAAGTTTATTTCTTATGAAAAGCCATCATTTCAAGATTATATAAAATCCATAAGTTAGTTCAAAATAGATAATAAGTATAATGACAAGATTCATGATGTCTGATTCTGATCACTTGATCAGACAATTATATAACTATAATTTCAATGAAATTACTATTTAACCAATTAGTCATTAATTACTATTGAAAAATCAATATTCTGAGATAAGGACTAAGGACTTTAAAATTAATTTGTTTTTTTGTTTGATTTTTAATTAGTTAGGTATAAATGCCTATGAAATGTTTTCATTTCAACTTCAGTTCAGAAATTATATCTGAACTGTCAATCAAACCATAACAGAGAATTTTTCTTATTAATAGGAAATCCTATCAACAGTTTACAAAGTAGAAAGCAATTGAATTAACTCCAAAATGTTAACATTATCCTTTTTTTCATATGCAATGAAAAGAAATAGCATTACACATCTTAAAAACCCTAAATGTTTAAGATACGGCCAATTAGAGGTCACAATTCCAGGTTGACACTTCAGTTTCTAAGTCATGAAAGACAAACTATTATTTCAAGTAAAATTTTCTTAAAAAGCCCTTAATAAATAAAATTCATTCTTGAATTTAAAAGTATATAATTTTTATTTGTATGGCATGCTGAATTTGAAAAATATGACCAATAAACAGCAAAAATGCATGAATCATGTACTTATGTTCAACTTAGAAATAATGGTTAGAATTACTGAACCTTTGAAACCTGTTACAAAATATATACCTATCCAATTAGATAAATCCTGCTGACTTCTTATCTCTGAAAATCTGGATAATTCAAAGAAAAATAGTAGTCCTCTTCCACTGAAGGAAGAGTAGTAAATAGTGTATTATACTGCACAGAGGATCATAAATTCAGAGCTGGAAAAGGAAACGTCAGAGGTCATTTTCCTTGACTTCCTCATTTAAGAGATGAGGAAATTGAGACCCAGGAAGGTTAATGACTTGCCCAAGATTAGGAAAGCAATTAGCATAAGAAACATGAATTAAATTCTAATGGGTTCTCTGATTCCATAGGCAAGTTTTTCCACTGTATCACTCTGATTCACTTGTAACTGCTTCAGCATAGATAAAATTCCACAGTGATAGGCTTTTTATTGGGATGAAAGAAACAAAGGATTGGTAGCACAGAGTAAAGGCCTGGGTTAAAGAGGTTACACTGTCTTTAGGATACAAGTCTTTTATTTTTTAAGCTAAATAAATTTATAAATATATTTTGATAGAAAAAGAATCTTACCTGATGTAATTATTAATGTTTAGTATCAATGAAGTAAGTACTCCAATTTTATACTACACAATCTATATAATAGGCAAAGTTCAAGAAAGAGGAAAAAAACAAAGTATTACTATAAACATGGATATATTTTTGGCATCCACTTTTATTAAGAAGTATTCATTATGCCATCAATCAAAAATAGAAATATCATTTCAAAGAACTGGAAATTATGATACTAAATGGGTTCTTTATATGTATGTGTCCATGCACAGGAACATACACATAAACATATACTCCATCTTCCATCAGTGACTCTGCTTGCTTTGACTCCATAGAGTATCATGCCTTCTTCAGTAAAAGCTTATCACTTGAAATCTCATCTCTCTGAAGATTCTTGTAGCTTTTGATATTCATTACCTTCTAAACTCCATTAGGTGCCTTGCAGTTCTAATCTAAGTGTTAGAAGATAGAACAATAAATTCTCCCAAAGCCTTCCTTTCCAGAAGTTTCAGAATTTCCTGGTAACTGTCTACTTTTCACCACTTTTCTTGGTTTAAATTTCAAGGAACATCATACTCTTCACCTGGAAACTCTCAGGTGCTCCATCTCCCCTACTTTTCAGCCTCTTTTTGAATGTTGTTTCCCCTCATTAGATTGTAGTAAGTTCCTTGATTAGATTGTAGTAAGTTCCTTGATAGAAGGGATGGTCATTCTTTTTGTTATTTACATCTTACCACTGAGAACAGTGCCAAAGACACTTGATACATACTTATTAAACTGATTTACTGAATTGTACATATAGATATATTATATATGTGTTCATACTATAGATATATATATATAATATTTGTTATGAATGTATATTTGCTGCATATATTTTGTGAGTAAAGGAAATTAATATACATTGGAAGAACTAGGGATGTTAAGCCTGGAGAAGATAAGAATTATTGGGACAAAATGATCATGCCCTTCAAACAGCTGAAGAGTTGTCATTGTAGAGAAGGATATCAGACTTAACTCTGATAGAAGTAGAATCAATTCTTGGAAGTGACAGAGTTGTACCTTAGATCAATATGAAAAGGAACTACCAAAGATGTTTTGCAGTCATTTGGTCTAGACATTATTTGACTGGAATTGAGAATTCCTGGGAAGAAAATTCCTTCTAACATCATCAGCATCTGTATTGTAGCTTCAATAATAGAGAGAAGTGGTGTCAAATTAAAAAAAAAAGGAAAGGTGGCCATTAATCTATACATAAAGTTCACTTTGGGTCACACATTGATTTAGTTTTAAAATGTATTTTTATTTATTTTATAAAGTATTTCCCATTACATTTTAATCTGGTTAGGGCAGTACTCTCCCAATGTTGTGGACTGGTCCAAGTATTTGACATCTCTGTCCTAGAGGCCTCTGTGAGAGGTTAATGACATGCCCAGGATTGCACAGCCAATTTGGGTCAGAGATAGAACTCCAACTCAAGTCTTCCTGACTCCAAGGCCAACCCCTGTATTCAGCACACCTTGGTGCTTCTCCTTTAAAGGAGGTGAAGTATCCAAAAATGTTATGGGTTTCCTTAACAGGTAGTGAGTTCTCAAACACTGGAAGTGTTCTGAAAGAAACCTGAATACTCTCTTGCCTGGGATCTTTTAGAAAGGTTTGAAGCTTTACAGGGAGTTTCAATTAGGTAGGCTCTGAATCCCCTTTCAAATGTATGTTCTCATGATTTTAGTAAAAAAGACCACCATTCAATAATATCCTAAAACATTTATCAAATATTGTTGTTGAACTACATAAAAAGAAAAGGTGCTTCAAAATATGATTTGAGCTATTAATTTTAATGACTTATATGCTTTTAAAAACAAATTTTAGTATATATATATAGAAACAATATATTTGTGTGTATGTATATGTGTACATATATATATTATATATATATATATATATATATATATATATATATATATATATATATATATATATATATATATATAAAATATACCTAAAATTTCAGGGTTACATAACTCAGACAAAGAGACTTGAGTTTAACCTTTATTTGTTTTTAACAAAGAACAAACAGAAAAGAATGGGGTTATCATACAAACTTTAGGCAACTTTAACTATAGAATCCTTTATACAACATTAAAATAAAACGTACAGGTTACCACTTCCTCTTGAGTACAGGGCCTATCATTTTAGCTCTTTGTCATCAACTTAAGTGGCCCACCTTCTACCAGCAAAGGAAATAACCCTTTTAGTAAACAACATAAATACAGGCTACAGCTTTTCTTGAGTTCAGAAATTGCTGTACTCAGGTTAAAGGGTCACAGACTAAATGGGAATAGAGGGAAAGAAAGTAAATGGCAAATGTATTATTCCTTTTTTCTTCCTTTAACTTAGCTGACTACAAGTATATTTCTCCAAAGCAAGAGTTCTTAATCTTTTTTGCTTTTTTCTTACAAAGAACCCTTTGGCAGTCTGGTAAAAATCTTGCCAAGAACCCTTTTCAGAATACTATTTTTAAAAGAATAAACTATTTGGAGGTGGATAACATTTTTATGTAATTTTATATATGTATAAATCAAAATGTGTAAATATGTATATATATATATGTGTGTGTATATGCATATTTCACATTTAAAAAAGCAAAAAAAAATGGTATATAAAAGAAACCAATTATATTGAAATACAGCTATCAAAGTATTTTTGAAAGCAATTCCATGTACCCTAGGTGATACAGTGGGCAGAACATTAGATTTGAAGTTAGTTATGTAACACAACCTTTGCCAAACTCAATTTTCTTATGTGTAAAATGAGTAGAATAATTCCCTCTCTATCACTCAGCATCTATATCAATGAGTTGTGAGAATCACAAACCTTAAAACACTATATAAATGCTAGCTATATTGTTATACTTCAGGAAGATCAAAGAGAAAAAGTTGCCATGTATACATACATATTTATAACAGAACTTCTCATCATATTAAAGCCCTGAAATAAAGATGAAAAACCTTCAAATGGGAAAATTGATGCACAGTGATGCAATACTATTGAATCATAGAAAATGGAAAATATGAAAAATTCAGACAAATCTGGGAAGACTTGCACTGAAATTATACAGAGTAAAGAGAAAAATTTACAAAGTGACCACAATAATGTAAAGAAAAATCAATATTAAAAAAACAAAACCTCAGGGTTCTCATCAGCCATGGCTTCTGAAGAGAAGCCTGTCTCTTCTGTCCAGGTAGAGAGGCAATGGAATACCAATGTGGAAGGAGGCATATATTTCAACATGTGATCAATGGGTAAAATGTATTGCTTGACAATACTCTGTAACAAGATCTGAATGTTGAAGTGGCTTACCTAGAATTCTACAGCTAAATACAGATCTTGAACCCAACATTCAGATCTGTATTGGTAAAGGAAGTGTCCTTCCCTAGGAATTACTTATATAAATTAAATTACAGGCTCAGCTACTATTTTCATATCTCTAGTACTTATCCCAAAGCATTGTTAAATAGGTCTTTAATAAATGTTTATTGAATTGAGTTTGTGACAAACAGGTTTATGAATATCTCAAGAGTTACCTTGGGGACAACTAGGTGGCACAGTAGATAGAGCACCAGCCCTGGAGTCAGAAGGACCTGAGTTCAAATATGGCCTCAGACACTTAATAATTGCCTAGCTGTGTGACCCTGGGCAAGTCACCTAATCCCACTGACTTAAAAAAAAATTCCAAAAAAAATGAGAGTTACCTTGCCCAGAAAGAGTCACTGGAATTTATAGCTAGAAGTGACATTCAAATGAACTATGTGAGATGCTTCAGGTTACCGCTGATGAAACTGAGGGCCTAAGTGGTTGTGATTTGCTCAAAGTTTCAAGAGTAGTGGGTAGCAGAGTCAGTTTTGAAACTAGGTACCTTGATTCTGATTTCATTTCTCTTTTCACTTTAACATGTTAACCTTATCTTCCTGATAATTAGTTGTCAGAACATTTTAATTTGGCTTTTTTGGTTTTGTTTTAGGGGTTTTTTGGGGCAAGGCAATGGGGTTAAGTGACTTGCCCAAGGCCACACAGCTAGGTAATTATTAAGTGTCTGAGGCCATATTTGAACTCAGGTACTCCTGACTCCAGGGCCGGTGCTCTATCCACTGCGCCACCTAGCTGTCCCAATCCTACTTTCTTACTCACATTCTCAAAATATCTAAACCTCACTCTTTAGTTAAGTAATCAAAAATATTTCTTCATCACCTATTGTGAGTCAGAAAGTACATATACAAATACCAATTTCCAGGAAGTTTATATACTAATAGATTCTGTAAACCTTTTTCTGTCACTGCTAAAGTAATTTCTTCTTTCTCTGAATGCCTATTGCATTCATTGCCTATTTTACATATAAGATTCATGAATTCCCACATCCATTGAAATACAACAGATAAGTAGTCTTATTCCTCCAGTCACATTTCATTGTTTTCATTAAGATAAACTCATTGGTTCATTGATGCTCTGGGTTTTTTAAACACTTGGTTATGAATATGGACTAAACTTGAGATTTTATCTCTTGATGCTCCCTCTACCAATGTATTTTTACCACCTTTTCTTATGGTATTAAAGAGATGCCTAGAGCTTTCAGAGATTAAGTGACTTGACCAGGATCACAGAGTCATTTTTTTGTCAAAGGAGAAACTTGAACTTAGGTCATCCTGACCTTTTCACAAAACTATTCTTGATCCTTAAAAAATTTCTTTCATATATCTATTATTAGACTACATACTATTTATAATTGTAACACTGTGTAAACTTCAATTTATTTCAAACTGATTTTAGGAGAGAACATTATGTGTCACTTAGATTAAAAGGAAAATTTTCATGATGTTCTTCAAAAGGTTTAAATAGTCATAGCATTACAAAGAAAAATACCATTCAGAGTACATTTTATAGTTTTATATACATGGATAGCTCTTCAATGATTATATATCATTTTAATGTGAATATAATATTTCTGAACTGACAATATTTAGGGCCAACAGTAAGGTGCAATAAATTTGAAATTAGGAAACATGAATTCTAGTACCAGTTCTACCACCACCTAGTTTAGATGAGGCAAATTGGGTCACTATTTTCACATCATATTTTAATAATGAAGTCTTTTTTTAGAAATTAGCTTTTTAAAGTATTATTAACTATTTTTGTAATTATGAAAATGAGGAACATGTTATTTTGGGTGATTAGTTAAAAATTTGAGACATCTAATATCCTACATACAAATACTATATATATAGTATGTATATATGTGTCTATGTTATATGCATATATATGCACATAAACAAATTCATATAATGAGTTAAGAAGTTATAAAAATCTGAATAGCTCTAAAGTATTTTACACATTATTTTTGAAGATTATTATAATTTTTATTGGAATAAGAGGCTTGCTGCATTCTTCTACCCCATTCTTTCCTTCCACTTTTAAGGCCCAAGATTTGTTTCAACTGCCCAGCTTGGATAGAGAAGATAATCTCCTCTATCCAAGCTGGTCAACTGAAACAGATTAACTGATAAATATAGCTGACTATTAATCAATAACTCCCTAGATTTTCATCTCCTTCCTCCCACCAGAGATCATTTGGCCCCAGGAACACAAAATTTAGACTGCCACTGTTTTCTTTCCAGGGCTATAGGAAAAATCTAAAGCTTACCTGTCTTAATGAAGTTTGAGTATGTTCTAGTCCCTAAGGTATAGTACAAAGGAGAATAGAACACAACAAGGAAAAGACAGAAGAGGGAATTAAAGTCACTCAGGTTAATTCAGGAGAAATACTCACAATATGGAGGAACTTGTAACCAGATCCACTAAAACTTTGGGAAGATTTGCATAAAATGAGGACAGTAAAACCCAGTGGACTTTTAGTACATTTCTTATCTGAGTCAAATAGGGTCAAACAATAGGGAAAGAGAAAAAGGGGTCTGGGAATGGAGACTCATGCCAGGTAAGGAAAAGCCCCTGGGCAACTGGTGGCTAGCTATTCAAGTTCTCTGCTAAAAAGAAAAGTAATTTTAGGAAGTTATTGCAGATCTTCCTTTGACAGAATGATTCAGGGGATTTGAGCCACCTCAGTATCTCCTTTGTCCTTATATCCTTCTATCATGGATAGATGTTTATTCTTCCAGTCTAAAGCTCATTCTCCTAATGGACTTTTGACAAAATTCCTGGGTTCCAACTCACAAGAAGAGATAAGATAACAGATATAAGCTATGGCCAATAAAGAATGCATAACTTTTCCAGATCCAATTGTTCATTCTACACACTGATAAATGTATCTTTGGTGACTCAGCTTTAACAGAACCCTTTGCCCTTCCCCTAAAAAATGAATCTAGATTCCAAATTTAAAAATAATAATAATAAAAATCATACTGGGCAGAGCCATACATTGAAGATATTGTGTTTGGTCCCATACCATTACAATAAAGCAAATATCACTAAAACGAGTCACAACATTTTTTTTGGAATCAATACAAGTATTTCACCAAACCAAAAATTTGGTGTGATGCTAAGTATATTTTTATTGACAAAAAGAATTACATTTCCATGTTATATATAAGCATTATAAGTACAAGTGTGTAATAATATTATGTCTAAAAGTACACACATAACTTTTATAATACTTTATTGCTAAAAAAAATTGGTGATAACCATCAGCTGAACCTTCAGCAAACTGTAATACTTTTGATGGGGGAAAAAAGTCTTGCTTCAATGTCAGTGGCTGATCAAGGTGGTAGTTTCTGATGGCTGGAGGGCTCTGTCAATTTCTTTATATGAAACAATGAAGTTTGTCACATCAATACATTTTTCCTTTCTTTTCTCTAGTGGGCATTGCAAGATTATCATCAATATTTTTGCCTGTCAAGGAATAGGGAAGCCCGAGGAAAGGGGGAAAGAGGAAGGATAATCAAAGCACATTTGTCATGTAAGACTGCAGTCTTAAACAGTTGAGGTAGATGGCATTTCAAAAGAATTATAATAGTAACATGAAAGATCAGTGATCATAGATCACAATAACAGCTATAATAATGAAAAAATTTGAAAAATAATAAGAACCACCCAAATGTAACACAGAGACATGATGTGAGGACAAGTTGTTGGAAAAATAGCTATAAACTTTCTTGACACAGAGCTACCTTCAATTAGAAAAATACACACACACACACACACACACACACACACACACACACACACACAGAAACAAATACAATACCTGCAAAACACAATAAAATGAGGTATGCTTCTACTAAAGGTAAATGGCAAGATACCACAATCTTTCTTGTAAGGGAAAAAACTTAGAATTGATGACCTCTGAAACTAGTAGACTTCTGCTTCTTAAAGTCTTTAGGGGAATGTTAGAAGACTACTTAGGGGTATATATCATAGTCTCATGGGGTTAAACTACAGGAGACTTCTAAGGTCCTCTCCTGGGACCATATTATATGATTCTTTGTCTCCAATAAACCAAAAATTTTGGTGTGACTCTGATTATATTTTCTTATTGCCAAAAAGAATTACATTTCTGTATTTATACATATATATATATATATATATGTTTGTATCTATATTTATATATCTATATGTTTATATATGTATGTATATATATATAGACATATATAAAACACACATATATTAGTATAAATACACATATATTCCTATACATAAGTGTGTATACATGCTCCAGATCTCTATGAAAGATATTCCAATGTAGAAATTCCTTTCATTTGGAGTTTTTCTATCTCATTAGACACTTAGAATGCATCAGAGGTATGAATCAGTGCCATTCTCTGTCCTCTATGCAACCCTCTACTCCCACTGCTTCCCCAGTACACATACACTAAGTATGTGAAAGAGACAAGTTTGGATTTTTTTATACAAATCCCTTAAAAAAAGCAAATTACAAATCAGTCTAAATTTATTAGATTTATTTCTATTTATAGTTCATTAAGAAGTGATTATAAATCTCGTGCTAGAAGGTATCAAGGAGTCAATAACTTGCTTTATGAAGAACTAGTAATTATAGTGATTCACCAGTGCATTTATTTTGAAATACATTTATTTTATAGATGCACAAAAAAAGAAAACAAGCAATTTTTTAAGATTTCATTGTGTTGTTTTGTTTTGATACAATTATAATTAAACAGTATGATAAAGTGGAAAGCACTCTAATTTTGTAATATAAAGAACTGAGTTCAAATTCCAGCTGACAGTTCAAGTCACTTAATATACCTCTGAATCTCTTTTTACTCAAAGATCTCAAGGTTTCTCCCTATTATAAATACTGTGATGTTGTAAATAAAAAAACCAGAAAGGTAATATTCTTTTGATGACACAGTTAATTACTGTACTAAAACCATGCTAAAGAATTTAGTTGCTGAGCAACAAGTGAGAAACCCTGGCTATGATTTCTAAGTAAACCGAGCTGAATCATAACTTTTTCTGGCTCAGTTTTGTCTGCTTTAATAAAGAAAAAAAAATAATATTCATATAGACAATATTGTGTTATCACTGATACAGGACTAAATAAGTAAAATTTATGATGTTTGGTCAGAGTGGCTTCAAAATATGTTTTTGACAGTGAAAAAAGGAAAACTGGTGTGGTCTCTACTGAAAATGTTGTCTCTAGATTTTAATATGAATATATATTTTCATATAACTTTATTGATCTCAAAAGACTACTCAGTTTATTTATAGATTTCCAATTCAATTATCTTTGAGGATTTTAATTTTTTTGTGTTCATTTAAATGTTCCTTTAATTTTTTAAATATTTTTATTCAACAAGTCTGAAGTAACAAAAAATAATAGCATTTTTGAGTATTGAGACTTCTACCCACAAAATGTCAAATAGCTTTATATTTTCAGAAAAGCATTGTCATAGCATTTATTATCTAAGCTATTTATTACTTATAAAAATTTGGAGAAATACTTCCTAGTTTTATTTTTTCCTATTGGAATTTTGTTTGTTTGTTTTTGTGAGGCAAAGGGGTTAAGTGACTTGCCCAAAGTTAGTATCAAGTATCTTGTGTCACATTTGGACTCAGATCCTCTTGACTACAGGGCCAGTGGTTAATCTACTGCACCCCTAGCTGCCTCCTACCATTGCATTTTTTCATGATGTTCAAGTAACTGAAGACCTTAGTTTTCACAGACATATGCAATATTTAATTTTTAAATGCAATTTTCTAATATAAATGCTATATTACTCACTTTAGTTAAAAACAATATTTATTAGGCATTAATTAAGATTCAGGTACTTATTTGCTGATTGTTGGAGATACAAAGACAAAAAACTAAATAGTTCCTGTCTATTTGGAGCTTATCTTCTACTAAGGAGAAACAACAGAACAAATATGAAACGCATGTAAAGAGATTTCTTTTTTCTTTTTTCTTTAATATTTATTCTCGTTTTGTACAAATGCTCTTTTTTACATTAATAAAATATTCTTGTTTAAGAGTAAATGAAATACCCCCCCCATAAATATAGACTTGCTCGAACGATAAAGTAAAGGGGAGAGAAAACAATTAAAATTAAAAAATATAATAGTAATAATTGTAGGTATGGCCAGGTGGTGCAATGGACGAAGCACCAGCCCTGGAGCCATGAGCATCCGAGCCCACATCCGGCCCCGTACACCCAACTATCACCCAGCAGTGTGACATGCAAGCCACCCAAACCCCACTGCCCTGCAAAAACCAAAAAAAAGGGAAAAAACCCAAAATAAAGAGATTTCTTAAAAGGAGAGAGAAACATTAATTAGGGAATTCAGAAAGGTCTCATGTAGGATGTAGCACTTGAGCAAAATCCAGAAGGGAGTCTGGGATTCCAGGAAGAATAGAAGGAATAATAAACATCCCAGAAACAAGGCACAAAATGAGCAAAGGAAAGGTAAAAATGTTTGTTCTTCATTTTTCAATGAAGATCACAACATCAAAGAGGTGAATTGGATTTGAATGAGAAGGGGGCTTTGCCAAGTCACCAGCCTCACTTTGTCCTCCAGAGTCATCTAGGTCAGGGCCAGATATGAATCAGGACAACTGGAGATGGCCCTGAATGTGAGGCAATCAAGGTTAAGTAACTTGATCAAGGTCACACAACAAATAAGATTCAAACTCCTGTCCTTGTGATACCAAGGTAGTGCTCTATTCACTGTGCCACCAAGCTGCCCCAAGACAAGGTGATACATATAAGAAATAGCATGCCTGGGAAACTTTTGTCTGCCAAGGGCAGAATTTGAATATTCTTATTATCATTCACCTGCTACATTGGTCAAACAATTAATTAATTAACCCTTAAAAAGCTCCTAGATTTATTAAATTTCAAGTCCTGGCTGCAGTTGCCATGGCAGCACCAGACCAAATGAATTCCCATGTCAGGAGGCCAGATGTTACCCACCCATACTAAACCAAAAAATCCTGTTTTCAAGTCCTGTTTCAATACATATTGGCTCTGATCCCTGGAAAATTTACTTAACCTTTCAAAGTCGGGAGTAACTCTTTTAAGACCAGAATGGCAGAGAAGATTCTATGAAATATCGGCATAAGTTCCCCCTAGAAGTTGCAAGAATTCTCATGGTTGGATGCTTTTCTCTCTCCAAATATGCCCTAACACAATTTTATTTTCTTTCTCTACCCTGATTGACATATTTTAATAATTTAAATCTCAGTCAAACCTCTTACAGAGTACCCTATTTATTTCAAGGAAGGGGGGGAAAGAAATCAAAAAAGCATAAAATCCTTTAAACTTAATGACTTTTTTCAAATACATTTTTTATTCCAAAATGAACTGAACAGCTATTTAAAACAATCTAATAAGACAGTATTTTTTTTTCCTTTCCTAATTTTTTTTTTCTAAGTTAAAGTTAAAGAGTTACAATGCATCTGTATTTTAATCAGTCTTTATCTTGTATTTCCCCACTTAATTTGGAGGAATAGATTCTCTAGCAAAACACATTTCTTGAACATATTTCATGACCAAAAATGTTGCAGACTAGTTCCTTCAGTCAAAATCCAAATGAAATAAAGTGAACAGAGTCTCTGGTGCTGATGAGGAAGTTATTCATTAATCTCCTAGTTCATTTACCCAGGTCAATCATACATCATCATTTTAACTTAAGATTGTTTGCTGAATTAGTTAATTCTCAAAGGTAGAAATGAAGAAGTAATGTTTTCTTTTGTTACCAGTAGGGGGGAATATTAACATCATTTAGCTAAGTAAAAGGTAAACTTATCAGGACAGTTTATTTTTAAATTTTCCTTTTGTCTGCATCTCTATTAATATGAAACCTGCTGCCAGTAATTAGTTATATTAGTTTATTTATCTTAAGTAGTAATTTTCTTCTTGTTAAACCCCTGAACTCTCTGTGGAGCTAAGGAATCAAAGCTACTTATAGTTTTTATAATATGTGAAGAAGAGAAAAATGATGAGGAGAGACTTCAGACAGTTTCATTTGGCATAGAAAAAAATCTGCTTTTTTTCTTTCAACCTTTCAATGTGTATCTTATTCCAAGATTGGGCAGACAGGTAGTGTAGTAGATAGACTACTGGCCTTGGAGCCAGGAGACTAGAATTTGAATCCAAGGTCCCACATTTGACTCTTAATAGCTGTCTGACCTTGGGCAAATCACTTAACCCTAATTGCCTCACATCCAGGGTCATCTTCAGTTATCCTTATTCATATCTGACCACTGGACCCAGATGGTTCTGGAGGAAAGCACAGTTTCCCACCTCAAATCAATCCATGTGCTTGTCTTGGCATCACTTCCCTGATGTCATCTTCTTTGAGAACAACTATATACACATTTTGAGAAAGAAGTGACAGAGTAGAAGATGTTTGGAACATGTAGAAGAGTAAATATGTTTGTTTTTACATAAAGGCAAAACCCTGGTTCTTGAGTGTAATGTATTGGGTTATAGAATGTGAATATTTAATTATTCCTATCTAAGAAATTAATGATATTAAATGCCTTTCAGATTGAAGTTGCTTATTCAAATAAACCAATTGAGAGTAAAATGTCATAAATCATTGACAAAAGGATATAAGATCTGTCTAGTGTTGTTGAAAAACAAATGTAATGTATGTCAAGACTGAAGTATTTTTTTCTACATTCCTTCCTCTTGTCCTATTGCAGAGCAATAGTCAGTCAATATTTTTCCAGGCATATTATTGTTTACTAAAATAAACAATTTTAGTGTGCATAATCTGACTATTTTGCATATATATATATATATATATATATATATATATATATATATATATAATCCATTCTCTGATTTTATTTTTGGAAGGGATGTATGGAATACTACTGCAATAGTGTAATTTTAAGTATATATATATATATATATATATATATATATATATATATATATATATATATATTCTGGTCTGTTAGTAGAAACAAATAAGCTCAATGAGTAATCTATCCCCAAAATTCCTGGTGAATATTAAATGCATTATCTCATCCAACTGAATTTAAGGCCATTACTAAGAAAATATTCTTATGAAAATGGGAAAATTTTTAATCACACACAATATTTCCATAAAATAATATCATTCACCAGTATCATCAAGTAATAGAATAGCAAGGGAATAATATGATAACTACTAGGCAATTTCTACCTGTAAAATTCTATATTTCTTTGATTTTAAAAGCACATATTTGTAGAAGAAAGATACCAGACACACATTTATGAAAGCGAACTTCATAATACATCTAGTTGTTCAACTCTCATTTTATAGATGAGAAACTTAGCCAGAGGGATGAAATGAATTAGTCAGGGATATATATATATATATATATATATATATATATATATATATATATATATATATATATGTATGTACATATGTATATATTTAACAATTGAAAAACAATTCAATTCAGTGACAGATGCAGGAATGGAAGAATCAAATATAAGTCAGATAATCATATATTTAGAACCCCCTTCATTAAATAGATGAGAAAACTCAAAAGAGGACAAAGAGAATAATTATCTCATTCAAAGTCTCATCATTAGAAATTCTAATAGCAGGATTTGAAGTAAGGGTTTCATGAATTCTTACCACTTACATGATGTGACGATCTGTTAGAATTGTACTACTTTAAAGAGAAACAGAGAAATTAGAAAGAGAAAGTTGCTAGAATAGATGAGGGGTTTTTTTGGTTTTATTTGCAAGGCACTGGGGGTTAAGTGACTTGCCCAAGGTCATACAGCTAAGTCATTATTAAGTGTCCGAGGCCGTATTTGAACTTTGGTCCTCCTGACTCCAGGGCCAATGCTCTATCCACTGATCACCTAGCTTCTCTGAGATGAGTTTTAAGCATTATGAATTTATTGTGACAGGGAGATATTCAAGTGGAAATGTGGAAGTGTATCATAGATATTGGAATATAATTTTAAAGAGAGAGAGAGATCTATACTAGATATCCAGGTTTTCTTCCTTATTTTGACTTCTTTCACTTTTGAATAGTTTTAGATAAAAGACATATTAAAGTAAGAGATAAATAGGTTTCAAAACAGTAACAGTTGAGGCTATGGTAACAAATGGAGGAGAAATCAATTGAAAATAAATATGCATAGTAGCATAGTTCACTGTTGCTTCATTAAGGGTATGCACACCTATTCCAGTGAACTCTATCAGTCTAAACCATTCAGAGGAATCATGAGGTTGATAGACAAACTGTTGACTGTGGTGTAGAGTTTTTCACCTACAAATTCTATACTTCAAAAACCTGTAACTTGATTAGCAATATCTAGTCAATTTCAATTATCATTGTTATTGTTATGATAATCATGATCATAACTAAAGCAGCTGCTTTCATTATTATATACTATTTTGTTATTATTAATAAAAATGATCACCTTAAGATTAAATTAATGATAAGGCTCTTCAGATATTAGGCTTATGCTCCAACTACATATTTAGACCATCAGTCTAAAAATTCAACTAAGTAACTATTTAATTACCCACTCTATATAAGAGAGGCAAGCATGATTCATTGGATATAGAAGTAATTTTGAAATCAAGGGAACTTTGGTTTAAGGTACCACTTCTAATACATACTAGTTTGTACACTTTACTTAACCTCTCAAAGCTCTATACAAACCTCGAAGATGGTAAGTAGGAGAAAAAAATGTATATTAGCATTAATAAAGGGGGTTTCCTCCCTGGAAAGGTCCCTATGTGAATGAAGACACAAGTCCAGTTCCTAGTCCCTCTGCACAAGGTTTTGTGCTAGGAGGAAGAGATGCAAAGATGAAAGACATTATAATCCCTGAAATCAAGAAATTTTTAATGGCATTTGTGTATATACATATATGGTATGATATAAGGTAGAATGTAATAAAAGAGAAGAAATAATGAATTTGGAAACCTTTAGGAAAAAAATTGAGAAATAAATTACTTTAACTAGGGAAAGCTGAATAATTCAGTTTCTCAAATTATAAAATACCATAGAATCATAGAGTACTCAAGGTCAGCCTCATGTTATAGTTGAAGAAAGTGAAGCATAGACTTAGAGAGAAATTAAGTGTCCAAGAGCAATTAAAACCCATTTCTTTGTGACTGAAAAATGTTCCACACTGCTTCTCATAAAGGAAAAGAGAACTGGACCTTGAAGATACAGAAGGATTTCAAAAAGTAATGAGTGAGTAAAAATTCTATCTATGTGATTCATGGCATGAATTACAGAATCTGATGCTGAGCAAAGTCAGCAGAAGCAAGAGAACATTCTACCCATTAACAACAACATTGTGAGTTGATCAACCTTGATGTATGAAGCTGCTCTCAGCAGTTCAGAGATCTAGGACAACCCTAGTAGACCAGGTATGGGCAATGCTATCCCTAACCAAAACAAAACAAAAAATAAAACAAACAAAAATCCTCTTCACAATCTGATGATCACTATATTCACTTTTTATATCACTTAAGTATTTTCCCCTTAATCCTAATTCCTCATACCAAAAATGACTAATTTGTAACATGTTTAAAATGAATTTGCATAAATACAATATTCACCTGAATATTTGTTGAGTGGAAGGCAGTGGCAAGTCAGGGTAGAAAGAAAATATGTAACAAAAATATGCATATGCATATGGATGTATGTTGAAAAACTTTCATAACATCTATCTGAAAAAAATAAAATTTCAATTAAAAAAGAGGGGGATAAATGTAAGAGAATGAGGAAAGAATAAAGTCCATCATAACCTAAAAAAAAAGATGGCTTGGGTAAATTGAAAGGCAAAAGAGTGGAGGATTTAAAAAAAAAGGAACCAGTTTAGTTTAAATGAAAAGTCTATAAAATTAGACACCAAGGAAGCCAACATTTATGAATTGCTTACTCTCTATCAGGCACTGTATTAAACATTATAGATACAAAGACACACACACACACACACACACACACACACACACAGAGACAGAGAGAGACAGAGACAGAGAGAGACAGAGAGAGACAGAGAGAGACAGAGAGAGACAGAGAGAGACAGAGAGACAGAGAGACAGAGAGAGAGAGAGAGAGAGAGAGAGAGAGAGAGAGAGAAATGTTCCCTACCCTTCAAGAGTTCACAATCTGAGAGAGACAACACATGAACAAATTTAATAGAACAGATGGAAATTTCAAAACTATGGTAAAGCCTAGACCATGAAAGACCTCCTGCAGATG
This sequence comes from Macrotis lagotis, assembly GCF_037893015.1. Classification (NCBI taxonomy): domain Eukaryota; kingdom Metazoa; phylum Chordata; class Mammalia; order Peramelemorphia; family Peramelidae; genus Macrotis; species Macrotis lagotis. Next base: position 165,852,482 of record NC_133664.1, read on the forward strand.
GTAGATATGACCTGAGTTGAAGGAAAGCAGTGAAAGCAGTAGGCAGAGGGGAGGAAGCAAAACATTTAAAACCATGGGGAGCAGTCGGTGACAAGGCTTGGAGAAAAGGTCTTGTTTGAGGAACAGCAAGAAGTCCATTGTTGCTAAATGGTTGAGTTGATTTTTAACCTGGCTGCATAATTTTAACCAAAAAAAAAAGCCCAAAGAAAGATGACTTTTTTTTTTCCATGCACACAAACATATATGTGTGTAGATAGGCAACTATGTCTGTTCATATGTATTAATGTCCTTCCTTTAAAAGGTGTTCACTAGTATCAAGAGGACTGATCGTCCGGTGAGCTGAACTCACAACACTGAACTATGCCAGCTCATCCCAGTTAAAGCCATCCTGTTGCTAGAATATAAAGACACCCTCTAGCTTTGGTCTTCAGATGACTTGCTATGTGGATGGGGGTAAGGAGTCCATGTGATAACAATTTAGAATGGTTCAGCCCATAAGAAGCTTATATAACTTGGCTTTTTAATGAGGGCTCCTCAATTTCCAAATCAAATTACCAGAGTTTCCAGCTGCAGGTGATCAAATTAGGGAGGGGAAACATGCCAAATATATATATATATATATATATATATATATATATATATATATATATATATATATATATGCATATATATATGTATATATATATACATATATATATATATGCATATATATATATATATATATAAACAAATGAATTGTTTCCAAAGGTGCTGATTGAAATAATTAGAAGTGGAAAACATTAAACAGTGATTGAATTAAGTAAAAGCATCAAGAAGCAAAGCTATTGCATTTCATCAGCTTGCTAAAAAGTATATTCAGCATTCAGCACTAAAATTTGGGAAGGGACAAATCAGTTTAAGTAACATTAGGTGCATTACAAGTAAATGCAACAGAAAATTACAATTTTATCTCTTATTCAAATGTGATAGTACAGGTATTTGGCATTGATGTAATCCATAGATAAACTATTCATTATTATTTCATATTTTGGTATACACTGGAATTCTATGATTCACGATTATTTCAAAGGGAGTTACTTTGACTTGAAAACTTGAGAGTTAGATAAAAAGTCATATTTCTATTATTCACAAGATGCACTCTAAATGATTTTATATATATATATATATATATATATATATATATGGAAGAAAGCTAGATAAAAGGATAGTTTTAGCAACACAAAAGGATAGTTTTAGCAATACAATGATAAATTTTTTTTTATTCTGTCACAGATCTTTCTGACAGTCTAGTGAAGCCTGCATAAAGTTAAATCCATAAAAATGCAAAGAAAAGCAATTATATTGAAAAAAGTTATTTGGATTTATGTATGTCTGTATATTTTCATGCTAAATCATCACATTAATCCAAGGCTAAGAACCCTTGATCACGCATTTGGATATGGCGTGTTCAATCTGATTCAACAATGTGTACCACCTGATGTTGGGTTGCAGTGAGAGAGACATGTACCCATCACTGGAGAGGTGACTGCCTTGGTCTAAACTCCCCCAGTCTGTTAGTGAATGACCAGAGAAGGACAACCTACATGGGGAAGGGCTTCTATATATTGCCATTTGAAGATCAGATGAAGAAGTTGAAGAGTTTAAACTGTAAGAGAAAAAAAGATGGAAATCAGGCCAGTTGGTTTCTATAGAGGAAGGGTTAAACTTGTTTTTTGGACTCAGCATTAGATACTGACATTGTGAAATTTCAGAGGCAACATTAAGGCAAACTTCCCTAATACTTAGAACTGTGTGAAAATGGTAACCTGAAGAGGTAACCAATCAAAGGCTGAATAGGCAGGAATGAAGTAGAGCAGTGGTGTCAAATTCAAATAAACAGAGTCCATTAATTTGTGTCTAAGGATCCCTGCAGGCACATAGTAACATAGGTTTAAAATGCAATGCTTAATGTATTTTTATTTATTCTGTTAAATATTTCTTAGTCACATTTCAATCTGGTTCAGGTTGTATTCAACAGTGTTGTGGACTACTTGCTAGCTATGTGTTTGACACTTCTGGTGTGGGGGGCGGGGATTCCTGTACAGGCACATGTTGCACTAGGTGAACTGAGATTATGTGAATAAAAGCTAGAGAATAAAAGAGAAGGCAAAGGAATTCATTAACTGGGTACTGTGAACTTTAAAAAATCTTTATATATTATACATATTTATTACAAATAAATGTATATATAAATATATTTCCAGAAGAAGAAAAACCATAGAAAGAAGAACACTGGCATTCTATCTAGTCTTATGTCTAAAGTAGACTCATGCTGGCACAGAAATGATCACAGTGATTAGGCCCTGCACAACAATAAAACAATTTATTAGAAAATGTCCCTAAATAGCTGGGTTTCTATTTTTCACAAGATGAAAAAAGGCTAATGGCTTCTATTTTAAACCTCTGGATTGGTTTATTTGATTTGTAGTCTATACCTCAGTTTTTTTTTCCATGACTAAAATTAGATAAGAAATGACACAGCACATTATCATTGATTCAGCACCATAGGAAAACAAGTTAAATGGTCAATCAGACTTCTACTGGCCAAGCATAGTGCTAAAATCTGAGGAATCAATCAAAAAGTAAAAAACAGTACCTAATCTTAAATTCATAATCAATGGGTAGGGGAAGACAATATGCAAATAACTACAAACAAAATATATACAGGATACATTGGAGATAATAAAGGAAAGGCATTAACCAGTGTAATTTAATGGAAAAGCTGTTCCGTGGGATTACATTAAACAAAGTTTAATGTGTAAGTACACAAATATATGATCACTTATTATAAATGTTAGTCTCGACCCACACTTTCTATATTGAAGTCTTTATTGAATTTAGAGGAAAAGGAAAAATTATCACAAAATCAAAGAATTTAATATTTGTAATGGACTTTGGAGGTTATTCAATGCTAGCCATGCCTTAACCAAAACAGTCCCTCCACAATACACCCCAAGAATAAATGTGCTACTTTTCTTCAAGACACCTATTAAGAAGGAAGCCATTACCTGATAAAAATGTTCAAGAAAGAAGAAAGAAGTCATTGACAAGTTATTGATATCGTCTTGATTTTTTCCAGTAGTATCTTAGAACATCAATTGGAAGAAATTCCTATACTATGTACAATCTTTTTAAAATTAATTTTCTCAGTCTTTATGTATTTTTCTCATATTTTCCCAAATGACCAACAACTAATTAATGAGCATACTCATACTCAATTCAATTTAGTTCAACACTAATTTAGGGTCTGTTCCATGACAGGAATTGAACTTAGAACATAATGATAGTTATCATTAGCATAACATTTGAAGGTTAACAAAAAATGTCATGAATATTATCTTATTTATCCTCACAACTTGGTGGCCAGGTATTATTATTACTGTGCCCTTTTTACAGATGAGAAAACTGAAACAAAGGATAAATGACTTTAGTAAGATCATACAGCTGGTAAATTTCTAGGATGAAATTTGTACTCAGGACATCCTAACTCAAGTTCCAGCACTCTATCTCTACAATACCTATCTTTCTTCTGCTAGATTCAAAGTATATAAGTATATAAAGTATATAAAGACAAAGAAGTGACTGCCTTCATGAAATTTACATTGTTGTTGGAAGGGATGTGGGAAATCTGGGACACTGTTACACTGTAAGTGGAGCTGTGAACTCATCCAACCTTTCTGGAGAAAAATTTGGAACCATGCCCAAAGGGCAACAGAAATGAGCATACCCTTTGATCCAGCAATACCACTACTGGGTCTATACCCTGAAGAGATGATGAAAAAGGGTAAAAACATCACTTGTACAAAAAATATTCATAGCAGTCCTGTTTGTGGTGGCAAAGAATTGGAAATCAGGTAAATGTCCTTCAATTGGGGAATGGCTTAGCAAACTTTGGTATATGTATGTCATGGAACACTATTGTTCTATTAGAAACCAGGAAGGACAGGATTTCAGGGAAGCCTGGAGGGATTTGCATGAACTGATGCTGAGTGAGATGAGCAGAACCAGAAAAACTGTACACCCTAACAGCAACATGGGGGTGATGTTCAACTTTGAAGGACTTTCTAGGTCCATCAGTGCAACAGTCAGGGACAATTTTGGGCTGTCTGCAATGGAGAATACCATCTGTATCCAGATAAAGAGCCACGGGGTTTGAACAAAATTCAAGGACTATTCCCTTTAATTTAGAAAAAAAACCAGAAATCTTATTGACTGATCTTGTTATCTTGTATACTCTGTTTCTTCCTTAAGAATGGGATTTCTCTCTCATCACACTCAATTTGGATCAATGTGCAACATGGAAACAAATTAAAGACTGACAGATTGCTTTCCCTGGGGGGGGGGGGGAGGGAAGTAAGATTGGGGAAAAATTGTAAAACTCAAATAAAATCTTTAATAAAAAAAAGAAATTTACATTGTGAGAGGCAAACAACATATGTGTGTCTGTGTGTGTGTGTGTATGTGTGTGTGTGTGTAAAAAATGCAAACTATATACAAAGTAAATACTAAATTTCAAAGTGGGAGGGGCACTCACAATTTGGATCAACAAGACAGATCTCATATAGGAAGAGACATTTCAACAGATCTTGAAAAGAAGATATAAATTAACATTATAAAACAGGGTACAAAAAATTTGAAAGACAACTCTGAGCTGTACAGCAATCAATTATTATTCCAGAGGAATCATGATAAAAGAACCTCCTGACTAAGAGGTGATGGATCAACTATTTGGAATGGAGGGACATTTTTTTTTAATGAATATGAGGATTAGTTTTACTTGACTGTGCCTATTTGTTACCTCAAGTTTGGAGATGGTTTGCTTATTTGTTTTCCCTAAGGAGGTGGTGGAAATGGTAAGGGGAAAAAACACTTGATAATTGAAACATTTAATTAAAGAAAAAAAAAAGAAGCAGCAACTAGGGATTCTAAGAGGTGGAGGTAAAGAGGTGCATTCCAGACAGGAGCAAAAAGTCTGTGTAAGGCACAGAGCTGGGAGATAGAACATTGTATACACAGATTGACAAACAGATAAGATTGACTGGAATAAAGACCATTCAAAGGGGAGCAGTATACAATAAGACTGGAATGGCAGCTGGAGGCCAATGTAAAGGATTTTGAAAGTCACAGAGAAGAATGTATATTTTATCCTAAAGGTGAAGGAAGTTACTAGAGCTTCTTGAGTAGAAAAGTGACCTACTTATACCTCTGCCTTAGACATGTTATTTTGACTGCAGTGCAGGAGATAAGAAAGACTTCAGAGAACAATATAAAAACAAATTTAGAGTTGATAGTGATTTTGAATATCATTAGTCAAAGAATCTCAAAATCACAGGATTTGGGATTTGGAGAAAATATTTAGTGACCCTCTAATCTATATCATACACAAAGGACTTTCAACCATAACATCTCCTACAAATAAATGGTCATGATGTCATTCAAGTAAGAGGAATCATCTATCTCATGAGACAAGAAATTCCATTTTGGATAGCTCTAAGAATTAGAAAGATTTTTCCTGACTTCCCGTCAGAATTGTTTCTTTATAGCTTCCAGCCATTATTCTTGGTTCTACTCTCTGAAAACAAACAGAACCCATCTAATTCTTTCTCTTCATTATAATCAAATCCAACTACTTGTGTAGAGAGTACAAAATTTAAACTTCTACAATGCTACCTATAACATTTGGACTCTATAGTTCCATGTCCCTATATTATAGTGTGCATAAAGAAATAGTTTTGTTTCTTTTATATTTCTAATTTAATGTCTTATTTGAAGACTATAAATTAATTGCTATAATATCATTATATATTTTGATATATATATATATATAAAATTCTATAGCAGAGTAATCTATATACTATGGCTTTCCAATTATATATGACATATTTTATAATATATTATGCTTATTGTGATTATTATAAGCTATCTCGATATTATACATATATATAAAGATATAAAGACAAGCCATAGTATATAGATTACTCAACTATGAAAATATATATCATATATGAATGTATGTATGTAAATGTATATTTGCATGTTTGTTCCTATATTCACATAATTATAAAGAGATACATTATTAAGTAAGGTCTTTATCCCCTTGTTTGGATCTGTGTACACTAGAAATTTATTCCTTTATAGAATCTGAGTTAGCATTCCCAGGGAGAGGAAAAAATAAAAGCACATCCATGAGGTCTCTAATTCCACACTTAAGAGAGACATCCAAGGCCATTCTCCTAACACTTGATACATAATTGACATTTATCCCATATATGTTAAATATCCCTTCATTTTCTTCTTTTTAACCCTACAAAAAGCTGAAAAACTCTCTTCCCTCTCTGCCTCATAATCCAGACAAAAATAATCTTATAGCACCTGACATTGTAGTTTAAACCTTCCATGCAGGGCGGCTACGTGGCGTAGTGGTTGAAGCACCGGCCCTGGAGTCAGGAGTGCCTGGGTTCAGATCCGGTCTCAGACACTTAATAATTACCTAGGCGTGTGGCCTTGGGCAAGCCACTTAACCCTGTTTGCCTTGCAAAAACCTAAAAACAAAAAAAAAAAACAACAACAAAAAAAAACCTTCCATGCATCCCTTGTTAGTAAACCTTCAATATATCAGCAAACATTTCACTTCAGTACTCTGATCTCCCTCAAGCAATTATTGCACTCAAGATCTCAAAGCACAGATCTGGAATAAAGGTTAACATCTCCCTCCCTACTGATTTCCATCTTAGAAATACCCCCTCCACAAAAAAGATGGGGGGGGCAATTTTTTTAAAGTACACATTTAAAGCTGGAAAAAAACCAAAAAAGACCACCGTGTCTCATCCACTCATTTTAGCATTTTAGATATCATAATACTGAAGCTGCAAAAAATAAAAGGATTTCCTCAAGGGTCACACAGTTAACAAATCCAGACTTTTACACCACTTCAAAATCCCTTTTTGAGGGTTTTCATGGCAAATAAACTAGAATAGTTCACCATTTCCTTCTCTAACTCATGTTGCAGATGAGGACACTGAGGCAAACAAGGCTAAGTGACATGCATGGAATCACACAGTTAATAAGGGTCTGATGTTTGAACCGAGCTCTTCCTGACTTCAGAACTGTTACTCTAACCACTACACAACTTAGTTGTCCTAGCCAATAATTATCTGAGGCAGTAGTTAAACTCAAGCCTTTCTGATTCCAAAAAACAGCACTCTACCCCATGTACCCATAAAGAAAAAAAAGTAAAGTTGAAAAACCAGCTATGAAAACATTATCTCATCAGATTCTGGGAAAGTGTCTTATCATTACTCTAGATTTTGAAGCCAGTGGTTTTCCCTTACTATCTATAATCAATGACAGGGGAAATAAGAAATGTATATACAGGGAGAGGGAGAGGGAGAGGGAGAGGGAGAGGGAGAGGGAGAGGGAGAGGGAGAGGGAGAGGGAGAGGGAGAGGGAGAGGGAGAGGGAGAGGGAGAGGGAGAGGGAGAGGGAGAGGGAGAGAGGCAGAGACAGACACAGACACAGACAGAGAGACTGTCTCTCTCTGTCTGTGTCTGTGTCTCTGTCTCTGCCTATATATATATATATATATATATATATATATATATAGAGAGAGAGAGAGAGAGAGAGAGAGAGAGAGAGAGAGAGAGAGAGGAAGAAAAAGGCAGAGAGACGGAGAGAGACAGAGACGGAGAGAAAGATAAACAGAGAGAAACAGAGGCCTTGGTTAAACTTTCTGGTCCTGAGTTTCTTCATTTGTATAATCCAGGTATTGAATTAGATGATTTCTAAATCTTCTCCCAGACGTAAACCTCTGCTCCTATGATTTTAACCTGGAACAAATATACCAATAGATATCCCTTTATAACTTAATTTGTCACCATTTCTATTTTATTTTATTGAAAGACTAATTTCATATCCAAGTGAATCATATATATAAAACTTACATTTATACATAAAATATTTCCCTTTTGAATGATAGTCTGAATTCGTTTACTAATTAAGATAATAAATTATTATAGTTCACATTAAAAAGTTTCATAGTATTGTTTTACTGTACTTCCTAATATTTTCAATTTGTTATTTTATTGTTATTTATAATTATCTCTTAGGAATGTAAGTTAATAAAAGTTGACCTTATGAAATAATGGCAATTTTAATGTATTAATTGATGTCAGAATGGTACTCTGGGCAGATAAACATTTCTCTATAAAAATCAATTTAAATACTTTCTAGAAGATTTACACAATTAATGGACACAGTTAGAAGATGCTTATCTGCCAACTCCATTTCAAATAAACTCAATTTCTTTAATAAAATTATTTTGTATAAATGTTTAATTTGAAATTTTTAAATATCTTCATTGTTATACAATCAGTTCAAACTGTGCATCTTATCTTTAAAAGCCTTACTCAAAAATTTTCCATTAACGTAGAATTAAGAGAAGACTTTAATGAAATACAGAATGATGTAATTTTAGCCAATAATACTTAATATTTTCCCCTTCCAACCCTTTCTAAATTGACTAAATTCAGAGGAAACATTAAGTTACACATAACACAGGATCCCTTTCACTGAGCAATGGAATTACTTATTTTTTTTCCCTTCCTAGAGGGGTAAATCACACTGTGGTTAAGCAAAAAACATAAAACTTCCTATGTGAATAAGAGAGATGCAATTTTAATTTAAATGTTTCCAATATATTTACAATAGAGGCATATATTCAAAATGCCTTTTTTATAAAAATAATCTATACTCCTGAGGAAATTTCAAAATTTGTATGTAATGACAGTAGAAGACAATTGTACTGTTATAAAAAATTATCATTTTTTCTAAATTTTACTAAATAGAAATGCAATCTTAAATAAACTTACATAAGGCCAATAGGCATAAGTTCATCTCTAGGTAGACTCAAATTCTAAGAAACCTTTAAAAGCTTAAAAAAGAATAAAGACACAATTGACTCATAACTTGAGTTAAGCAATATAAACAAAATCCTGTATAAATGGAAATGCTGGCATTTTGATAGCTTTCAAAGTACTGATTATCTTCTTCTATGTTCCTATTTTGTTGTTTTAAATTTTGCTTAGCATAAGACAGAGGAATTGGATACTGCATTACTAAAGCCCTCAAAGTATCAAAAAGATAGAAAATATCTTAAGATATCTAATCTGATGCTTTTTCAAAGCCACTGATATTTTACTTGAGTTTGATTAGCTTTTAGTACTTATGAGGAATTCACATGAATACTTGAAATCTAGAGTGCTCTGAAAGCTTAAAAAATGTTTCTGCAGATATTCTAAAATAGATTTGCTTTAAACCTAATGTATTGTGAAATAATTTTGTCATAATTTATGTCATTTCATAATATCTCATGTATTTGACAATTTTAGAAAATACTTTTCCTTACCACTATCTGTGGGGCAGCTGGTTACTCATTATTCTCATTTAATTTTTACAGTTTTTAAAATCATGCCTCATATAGTTTTTGTCTCTCTCTCTTTTTTTTTTTTTTTTTTTTGCAAAGCAATGGGGTTAAGCGACTTGCCCAAGGCCACACAACTAGGTAATTAAGTGTCTGAGTCGATTTGGACTCAGGTACTCCAGACTCCAGGGCCCCTGCTTTATCCACTGCACCACCTAGCTGCCCCCCTCATATAGTTTTGATGACTTCTTGAGTTGTATTGACTACAAAACTATATTATTTACTGTATTTGGGTCTCCTAAATCCCAAATTAAATGTTCTTTTTCTGTTGACTTCAAATAATAGAAAGATTAAGTGTTAAGGGTCATAGAAATCATATCTTGCTTATTTCACAGGTGAAGAGGTAAACCCAGAGAAATAAAGGTCAATAGCAAAACATTTGCCTGCTAACAATCTGATTGATATTTTGTAAATTTGTAATAATAAATGTAGTTGAGAAGCAGACTAAGAAAATCAGGGAACCAAAATTAAGAATAACACATTTCACAATCAAATTTAGCTTGTATCCAAACCTGAGTTTATTACCTTTCTTCCAAAACCTTTTTCTCCTTACAATGCAGCTCTGTCTGTCTATGGCACCCATAAATCACAACATCTACTACATTCAAACTTTGGCTTTGACCACTGATTTGCACTGTCATTATCCTCTCATATTCAACCATTTACCAAATCCTATCATTTTCACTTTGTCAACTTTCTATTCCCACCTCTATTACCCTATCATAGGCCTGCCCTAATTATAATCTCCCTAGATCTAATTGACCTAATAACAAAACTTATCGATCTTTCTTCCTCTGCCCATCTATCTTGACAGTTGCTTCCACTGTTATGCTACAAAAAAAAAATCTTAAATTCTCTGTTAATAAAATTCATACTTCTATCCCTGGCAAACTCCTGTTCAAGACTAGACTACCTCCCCCCAACCTTAATTGGTACCAGCTTACATTTATAGCCTTGACCCATATTAGTTTTCTCAATATACCCTTACTAACCAACTCTCATCACAAGGATAACAGATCTGTGTTATAGGACAATCACTTTGCCAGTTCAGGAGAAAATAAATTAGAAGAGAAAGAGAAGAGTTTGGGAGATCAATCTGAAGGCCATAGTTTGTTACAATAGACTAGAAAATAGGTAATGAAGAAAGCTTTAAAAAGTACCTTCATGATTTCATGGAATGTAAGTCCGTTGAAAAGCTATACTGGATTATATATACACATATGCCATATACATATATAGGTAACAGTATAGATTTTAAAGATATGTATATTATGGATAACTATGATAGGTATATATATATATATATATATATATATATATATATATACACACATACACACACACACATAAATATGTATATAGATGTATATAGAGGTAAATGTGACTCACTTTAGAATGATGGAAAAAATTAGAACCTATTATGGCATTTCAATGTTTGTCCTGTTGGTTCATGAGAAAGTCCTCTAAGTCACTTTTGTACTGTTATTTGAAGAATCAGTAAACTTAGCACTGTTCTGCATATTTTTAAATACAAAAGCAAGAATCAATAAAGGTTTCTACATAAAGCTACACCTAGATTCATCTTTCAATTTCCCCAATACTCGTACTACATTTTTTGAACTGATTTAATGGTCTTCAAAACAGAGTTTCTTAATGGTTTTTGTGTGTAAGCTTGTAAAGCACAAGAATCCCTTCTGATAATGCTGATAATGAGATTTTTAGATTCAAAAACTTAAACCCACAAATGAAACAAAGTTATCAAAAAATATTTTTGTAAAAACAAATCCATGGAACCCAGATTAAAGACTCCTGGGACCTCAAAGGAATTTACACAAATCCTTCCAGTTAATCTTCTGTGTTGTCTCCATTCCTAATCAACAATATTTATAACAAGCTCTTCTAGCAACATTCCCCTAGTTTCTTTCCTTTGACCTTTTCAGCATGCATAGGCTAATCTAAAACAACTATCAACAAAAAATTCAAGCTATCAACAAACAGTAGTAACAGAAACGTGAATCTATCTTATGAGACTGCTAGGTGGCACAGTTTGGAAGATCTGAGTTCAAAGTGGGCCGCAGAAATTCACCAGCTGTTTGACCCTCAATAACTTGCTTAATCTCTGTTTGCCTTGCTTTCCACATTTGTGAAGTGGATCTTAGCATCTCCCCCCGGGCCCCAGGGTTGTCATGAGGATAAAAGGAGATATTTCTAAAGCACTTTACAATCCTTAAAGTATTTCATAAATAAAGGTTAGCTATTAGTATGTAGAAACTTCTTTTGATTGAAATCATTTTAATATATTCAGTTTAAATAGAATATTTCTTAGATAGTCTGTTTCCTCAATACCCTGAGTTCTGGCAAAAAAAAAATTGCCTAAAAGTTAAAATGGCTTGTCAACTAATAAGTATTAACAGGATTCCACTCGTTTTTTTAAGACTCAGGAGCAGAAGTAAATAACTCCAGTGAGGAGGGAGAGGACAAGAAGTGCACAAAAATTTCTGCTCCCCTCCCTTTAAAAAGAAGCAAAATTATTTTAAAGACTAATGCATAGAGGGAAAGGGAATTCCCATTGTTAAAGAATTTCCATTTAAATGTTAATTCCATTTAATGATTCTATCTATACATTTTTAAGATATAGTACTATATTGTTTGTCATAGACACACTATGAAGTAACATTGATGCAAATTATTGGATTTGATTTAAAAGGCTAATTGGTTTACTGTTACCCTATTCAGGGATACAAATAAATCTCATGTTTTTACAATTTTTAATGATGAAATTTTCCTGATTAATATTTGGTTAAAAAAAGGGGGGGAGGTAGGGAGGTGAACATTTTAAATTAAGGAAGATGATAAGGATTCAGGATGTACCACATGCCAGAAATTTGAAAAATAGGGCTTCAGGGTTCTCGGTTACCCCATAGTGGACAGCAATTGTTACTTAATGTTTGGGACCTTCAGCATATAGCAAGTAGGCAGTTCACACTTGAAGTCATGATGAGAAAATTGAAAACATACAGTTTGCTGCTTAGGAGGTAGTGTAAAAACTTACAATGATTTTGAAAATCTGGAATTAGAGATAGAAGAGGACTAAGTGTTTAATGGTTCTTCCTGTCAGGGAGAACTACAAAGGCTATTGAAATGAAGATTTGTTAGCCCTAATATAGAAGCATTTACCCATTCGCTGGGCAAACTCAGGAGATTTAACAACATGCCTATAGAAACTCCAAGCACTGTTTTCAGTCTTAAGAATGTCCCTCTCTCTTCTACAATTCCCACCCCAGTTGACAAATTACATTTTTACTGGCAACAGAAAACAAAATGAAAACAGAAAATGTTATATATCTTTACCCCCAAAATAAGATTACCAACAAAACTCAATTTATAAATTTAAAAGCTACATCTTTATTTATATACTTTTTTAGTTGTAATACATTATATGTTGAGATATATCCACTATCTTCCACTATTCCTTATAGGCTTTTTAAAAATAATGGATTTGAAATAAGGTTATTTCCATATGGAAAAATTAAATTAGAATGGGCCAAAAAAAACCTAGCTGAATAAATAGGAGTTGGTTCATCTATAAGACTGAGGAGCCCCAGTTGCATCCCACCCACCTTTTATGTGGCATCAAGACAACACAAACAGAGAAAATTAGTCTTTCATGTTTGAAGCCCCCAGGGTGAACCAAAGTAGCACTTAAAAAACTCCAAAACAGGTAACAAAATTCAATCTGTCAACTGTTCTATTTCCCCCTTAAACTACATAACTAGATTGCCTGTATTTTTCCAATGAATTGGTTGTTTTCCCCTCAGAACTTGTTGAATTGACTCAGTGTTTTCCAGTTATGTTGACACAGTTCGATGATCACAAAATAAAATGGAAATTTCATAGACTCAGAGTATTTTATTTACAGAAAGACGATAGAGACCAGAATCTAATCCAATGAGTCCTGTCATGTACCCCACATACTTTTCTCCCCTGGGGATAATAAGTGATATACCAACAGTCCCAAGGAAATTTAATGGCAGAGTCCAGACTAGAATTTGGTCTCATAATTCCAAGGTCAAAACTATTTACTTTAAACAATGCAGAAATAACCAAAGAAAGTAATAGTCATCAAAACACATTGGGACTTGAATTATTTTGTTGGGAGGCATAAACAACCATTATTCAAGTTGAAAACAGGTTAGGTCCCAAAAGATAATCTGTAAATTAGCTGTTGAGTATCTGAAATTTATTTCCCCATAGAAAATAGAAACAATATAAATTTAGAGATATTAGGTTCCCAAGACAGTCAACAAAAGTCTATTAAACTCAAAATTTAGTTTAAAAATATTAGAACCTACTTAATTGGTATCAAAAACATTTTTGCAATGAGAACACACATAACATTTTGCAAAATATGATTAAAAAGAAAACATCTCCCAATTCCAGGAGGCAAAGGAAGAAGGATCAGAGGTTTCTAGAATTAGGAACAAGAAATGAATGAGTTCAATTGCCATAATTCCTAAAGATGTTATTAAGGGGTTTGAGAGAAGTCATCAACTCCCTTCATTGCTGATCTTTGTTTCAGAACACACAAATCCCTTTGGCAAAAATGGGAAGGCTTCTGAAAATGAGATAAGTGTGTCAGTGTCCATTACTTGTGTTCATAAATCATATGATCATAAATGTTAAGTGCTTTATGATGAAATTAATAACATAACTGCCATTTTTAAGCTCTGTGGTATCTTTATCACCTTAATTGCTCTGTAGCAATTAAAGACTATAGGACAAGTTGCAGATTGAGAAACCTTTTCTTTCCAAAACTCAAGAGGTACATGCCAGAAGAAAATGAAAACTAAATAAACTACCAATATAAAGTTAACTCTAGACTGCTGAAAAATCAGTGATATTAAATGTGACTTTTTGATTACTGAGCCAATAATCACAATTGAAATGTGTGAGACAGATGCCCTCAAAATTAATTAGGAGGGACTTTATTGTATCTATCTTTACAATTTAATTTTGTTTTATTTTAAATTACAATTGATGTTAGTTTTACCCTCATCTCTGAAAGGCTAAAAGTATGTTATAATTTAGCAGTTTTGGGGCAGCTAGGTGGCACAGTTGATGGAGTAACAGCCCTGGAGGAAGAAGGACATGAGTTCAAATTCAACCTCAGACACTTAACTCACTTAACTGTGACTTGGGCAAGACATTTAATCCCACTGAATAGCAAAAACTAAAAAAAAAAAAAAACAACTAATCTAGCAGTTTAATATGTAAGAAGCATTTTGTATGTACCTACTTTGTGAAAAACAAATTTGCCAGGTGCTAGGGATTATTAAAGACATTTTTTAAAAAAGGTAATTTTAGAGGCAAATCATTAAAACTTCAAAATACGCAACTTTGCATTGAAGCAGTTCAATATAATGTCCCTTTTTATAGTTATGCATTTATTTTTACAAAACTCCATGACTCATATCACCAAACACATAGCAAAGATATATTCACACTCTCAAAACAGTCTTGTCATGTTTCATGGCCTATTCCCCATTATTTAAAATGTAAATGTGAGGTTTTGCCCATATATGTGGATATCAATAATGGTAAAATTATATTTTTAGGTTTTAGAAAGAAGATGCTCAGATGTTCTTTAGTGATAGATAGAGAAAGCAATTCAGTTGAGTGTTACCAAATGAACACATTTTTATTGTTCTTGTTTTTTGATTTTTGAAGGCAATGGGGATAAGTGACTTCTCAAGGTCATACAACTAATTAAGTATCTGAAGACAGATTTGAACTCTGCTCTTCCCAATTCCAGAGTTGGTCACTATGTCACCTAACTGCAGCCCCCTTTATTTTTTGTCTCTTTTATAAATGACATTTTTTAGATGAAGATAATGGCATTTAGCAAATGAATCCATCCTTATCACATTAGGTTTCATTAAAATAGGATTCTTACAATGGTATATGAGAAAGTTGAATGTCACAGTGGATAGAATGTCACAGTGGGGCTAGAGTCAGGAAGACTTGGCACCAAATCTAGACTCACTAGCTATGTGTCTTATGGAAAGCCAACTACTGTGTACCTCAGTTTCCTCTAATGTAAAATGAAGATTATGATAATAGCAGTACCTACATCACAAGATTCTTGTGAAAATCAAATGACAAGATGTGTGAAGTGTTTAGCACAATAGGTGCTAAATAAAGTCTACATCTCATTAAAAATTAGTTACCATCATTATTCAAATTTTTTTAAGTTTGAAAATTATCATTTTATTAATTTAGATTATATTGCATAGAAAACTAGACCTAGAGTCTGCAAGACTCAACTTTCTGAGTTCAAATGTCACCTCATATAGCTGGAGACCCTAGGCAGTTCATTTAACTCTGTTTGCCATGGTTTCCACATTTGTAAAATGAGCTGGAGAGGGAAATGGCAAATTTCTTCAACATCTTTGCCAATTAAACTCCAAATGGAGCCAGGAAGAGTCAGAAAGGACTTTAACAACCACAATAATAAAGTATTTTAAACTTTAAGTTTTAAACAATATAACTATATTTCAGTTTGAAAACCAGAAACAAAACTTGAACAAAACACTAATACTGACAAATTATTTGATAGAAAACACAATATATTATTTTAACTTTTAAAATAAAACATATCTAAAGATCACAAAGGAATATGAGTTTTCTCCTGAACATCTTCTTAAATATTAGTTTAACAGCTTTGGCCCAGAAGAGATAAAAAATTGTCTTTCTTCTTTCTTGGGGATTTGGGGCACAAAATATGTTGATTAATTTTGCTTAAAATGTTTTTCTTTGAAAAAGAGATCCTTTGGGATTAGGAATGGGTAGATTTGCATAAGACTATGATGTAAAAAGAAAAGGGTATCAATAAGAACCCCAAAACCCAGAAAATAATACAATAATAAGCAACATTTTTACTTTCTCATGTAGTCTGAGATCAAGACAATTCCTGCATCATCAGATACATTTATATGATATCTTGTATTGTTCTACTTGATTGATTAAATAAATTCTAAAGGCTACTCTCTAATTCTTTCTTAATTACCAATCAAAGGCAGTTAAGCAAGTTAGCATCCTATTGTAAATACATGTAAGGAAGTTCATTATGAACACATAAAGGCCAGCATCAAGTATATGCATATGATTGCATGTAAAAATGTCAAAACAATAAAAATATGAAATCAAGATATTTCATAATACCAGAGAAATTCTTGGTTTATAAGCAAACAATACAAATGCAAATTTTTAAACACAAAACACCTATGGAAAAGAGTGTGAAAATCCTTTATATTTGATTTGAATCTGTGGTTTGAACGGATTAAAATGTCAAAAAAATACTCAATGAAAAAAAGACATGCATATAAGCAATAAAATGGGAAGAATTGTATGAAAACCTATTAAAGGGAAGAAGGGAAGAGTGATGGTGTGAAAAGTGATTGATATTTGTGTATGTACTTGAGATTGTCTGGTACACAAAAGTTAAAGGAAGCTCTGGTATATGGGCCTATGGCTTGCAAAGGTCTAGTTTACATTAAGACTTTGGAAGAAATCTATTAATTACCAAGGAAAGGCAGCTGAGCAAACTTGCATCATATTGTAAAGAGAAGTAAGGAAATGTTTTTTAACTCAATCACCCCCAGTGGCTGGGTCCTCAACTGCTTGGCTAAAATCTGTGGTTAACAAATAGTTTTCTGAAAAGTTACCAAACAAAACACCATTGGGAAAACACTGTTGGGGAAAAAAAAAACCCAACAAAACACAACCTAGGCTAGTTTGTGTTATGTTTTGTAGGGTTTTTTCCAGTTACAGATGTTCCAGTTCTTAGAGATTCTTAGCTAAGATGAAGCAGAAACATAGAAAGTACCTCTATTTTGTAGATCAGAATAGGTTTATCAATATGAACATTTGGGTATCTCAAAATTAGACAGAGACCATCAAAATATCAAACAATGTGAACACTATCTAAAAAAAAACACCATCTGCTCAAAGGATATGAACTGACAGTTTTTGAATGAAGAAATTAAAACTATATACAAGCATATGAAAAAATGCTCCAAATCACTCTTGACTAGAGAAATGCAAATTAAAATGACAATGAAGTATCATCTCACACCTATTAGTTTAGCCCAGATGAGAAAAAGGGAAGATGATCAATGTTGGAGAGGTTGTGGGAGGATTGGGACATTGATGTATTGCTGGTGGAGTAGTTAACAGATCCAGTCTTTCTGGAGAGCAATATGGAACTATGTAGAGCAATAGAACTGTTCATACCCTTTGATCCAGGAATTCCAATTCTAGGACTACAGCCTGAAGAAATTATAAAAAATGGGAAAAGTCCTACATTGCAGTAGCAAAGAATTGGAAATTGAGGGAATGCCCATCAATTGGGGAATGGCTAAACAAATTATGGTATGTGAATACTGTGGAATACTATTGTTCCATAGGAAAAAATAAGTGGCTGGACTCTAAAGCAGAATAGAATGACTTATGGGATCTGAGGCTGAGCAAAGGGAGTAGAGCTAATAGAATAATTTACACATCAACATTATGAGATGAAAAACTTTGATGGAAGCAACCCCTCTTGGACATCCAGGGAGCTAGGACAATGTTATTTGACAGATTATGGACTATATTATCCCCAATCAGAGGAAGAAAAACAAAACAGAACACAACACACACACACATACACACACACACACACAAACACACAAAACACTCCTACCAAATCTGATGAACACTTTATAAAAATTATCTTTTATGTGTCTCTTTCCCTTAATCCTAATTCCTGCTATCATTATTCAGTTATGTCCCATCATACACAACTTGTCTTATTCCATTTGGCAGAAATCCGGTGTGGCATGCCTTTTTCTTTTTCAGCTAATTTCACAGATGAGGAAACTAAGGAAAAAAGGGTTAAGTGGCTTGTCCAGGGTCACACAGCTAGGAAGTGTCTGAAGCCTGGCACTCTATCTACTGTGCCACCTAGTTATCAAAATGATTGCTAGACTTAAAATAGAGAAATGATAGACCATTCCATTGTCTAGCTAACCATATCTAATATAAAATACACACACAAACACACACATACACATACACACAGACACAATCCTTCTTTAATCATTAAGAGGACTTTGAAAATGGGACTGGATAAAGAAAACCCTCCATGTATATCTACAAAATCAGATTTTTTGGGAAAATATATTAGGAACAATAAAATCAAGAAATATGTTAATAATTCACAGAAATCCAAGACTAGAGCTAGTAATAGAACTCATGGATTGAAATAGCAATACACCAATATATTAAATATGTAGGAAAGCATTTCTACTCCTTAAACCAAGGAAGAAAATTAAATCCCACCAGCATCATTAAGATTTTGCAAGAAATGACTCATAATTGAAATATAGCTATAAGATGGTATATGTTATTTTTAAAAGAAAGAAAATAAAAGAATTGTGGAATCATATGTATAAGTGAGTGTATTTTATACATATATACACAAATAAGTATGGTTTTATATATATAGATATATAATTATCTACAGAATATATATAAAAATACTTACAAAATAAAATGTGGAAATACAAGGTTTTCTCTCTTGGACTCAAAAATTCATCCTTACAAGTGCATCATGAGGAAAGGAATGATCATATCTAAATAATTTGAAAAGATCCAAATTGTTTGTTCCCTTTATGGGAACTTACCTATCTCCAGCAAAACCCAAGATTCTTTGGGCGGCAATTATTGTTTGTTGTATTGTTTTGTTTTATTCTTTATTCTCAAAAACTAGTAGAAATCCCTATATATTGCAGTCTTAGGAAACTTTTATTACATTAAACTGTAAAAGGATAGGAGTAGGGGAAGATAAATAAATTTGAGGCATTTGGATTAAGATTTCTTTCTGTAATTTCTTTTTGTTCACATAATCACAGACAGCAAAAGTTAAAAGGGACCTCAGATAAAAACTGCATCAAACCGTACCTATATAAGAACGATTCTTCATCAAAGACAATATGTCCTCTATAATTCAGTCATTATTAAAGACCTACTTGAGGCAGTGCATTCCATTTCTGAATCATTCTCATTGACTTTTGCTTTTTGTTTTGTTTTGGACATCAAGTCTAAATGTGTTTTTATATCTTCCATTTATTGCTCCCAGTTTTGCCCTCTGAGAACGAACAGAACAAATCTCCCCCCCCCCACTTCTACCTTCTACCCACATACTTTTTTCAATTTTTAAGATACCTTCCATGTCTCCCTAAGGCTTTATTTTTCTTTTTTTTTCTTTAATATTTATTCTCATTTTGTACGAATGTTTTTTTACATTAATAAAGTATTCTTGTTTAATAGTAAACGAAATACACCCTCCCATCCATAAATATAGGCTTGCTTGAGCAATAAAGTAAAGGGGAGAAAAAATAAAATTAAAATTAAAAAAGTCATAATTGTAGGTATGGCCAGGTGGCGCAATGGACAGAGCACCAGCCCTGGAGCCATGAGTACCCAAGCCCACATCCGGCTCATAAACCCAACAATCACCCAGCCGTGTGACATGCAAGCCACCCAAACCCCACTGCCCTGCATAAATAAAAAGAAAATGAAAAAAAGACCCAAAATAAAATAAAATAGTAATAATAATAATAATAATAATAATAATAATAATAATAATAATAATAGTAGGGGAGGCTAGGTGGTGGACAGAACATTGGCCATTGAGCCAGGAGCTCCAGGGTCCAAATCTGGCCTCAGACAATGATCACCCTGCTATGCGGCCCCAGGCAGGCCACCCAACCCCATTTGCCCTGTACCCCTCCAAAATAATAACAATAATAATAATAATAATAATAATAATAATAATAATAATAACAAAAATATGCTTGAGTCTTTGTTCCAACACCAACAACTCTGTTGTGGGTAGATCACATTATTTATGATAAGTCCATGGCAAAAGTTAATTCCATATTTTTCCATTGTTGCCATTGCTGATCACAACTCCCTCCTTTCATATTTCTCCACTACCATGTACTATGATTTCTCTCTCCTTTCACTCTGACTCTGCTGTAGGGTAGCTGAGTGGCACAGCAGACAGATCCCCGGCTCTGGGGCCAAGAGGCCCTGAGCCCCCCCTACCACCCCTTAGGCCCAAAATCCACCTGGCCCTATGGTCCTGGACAGGCCATCCAATCCCAGCCCCTTGCAAGAAGTAAAAAAGAAAATGTGTTATATCTGACCACTCTCCCCCCATGGTCCATCCTCTCCTCCATCACTCACATCCCCCCCTTCCCCCGTCCCTCCGCCTTCTTACTCCAGATGTTTATACCGCATTGAGTATATATGCTGTTTCCTCTCCTAGCCCCCTCTGATGAGAGTGAAGATTCCCTCATTCCCTCTTGCCTTTCCCCCTTCCATATCATTGCACTAGCTCATTGTAATAAAGAAAAATCTCATTAAATTTAATGTCTTGGCCTATCCCCCCTCTCAATTTTCTTTCTCCCATTACATTTCCCTTTTTTCTATTGACTCCATTTTTACACCATATTTTATCTTCAAATTCAGCTTTCTCCTGTGCTTCAATTATAAAAGCTCCCTCTATCTGCTCTATTAACTGAGAAGGTTCATATGAGTATTATCAGTGTCATTTTTCTATGCAGGAATACATGCAGTTCATCATCATTAAGTCCCTCATATTTTCCCCTTCTCCTCCACTCTCTATGCTTCACCTGAGTCCTGTATCTGAAAATCAAACCTTCTGTTCAGCTCTGGCCATTCCAACAGGAACATTTGAAATTCCCCTGGTTCATTGAAAGTCCATCTTTTTTCTCCTGGAAAAGGACATTCAGCCTTGCTGGGCAGTTGATTCTTGGCTACATTGTAAGCTCTTTTACCTTCTGGTATATTATTTTTCAAGCCCTACGAGCTTCCAATGTAGTTGCTGCTAAGTCCTGTGTGATCCTGACTGCAGCTCCACGATATTTGAAATGTGTCCTTCTGGCTGCTTGTAATATTTTCTCTTTTACTTGGGAGTTCTGGAATTCGGCTATAATATTCCTAGAGGTTGGTTTTTTGGGATCTCTTTCTCGGGGTGAGGATTGGTGGATTCTCTCCATTTCTATTTTGCCCTCTGCTTCTAGAATATCAGGGCAATTACCCTGTAGCAATTCTTTGAAAATGATGTCAAGACTCTTTACCTGATCATGACTTTTAGGTATTGCAGTAATTTTTAAATTATCTTTCCTAATTCTGTTGTCCATATCAGTTGTTTTTTCAATGAGATATTTCACATTTTCTTTTAATTTTTAATTTTTTTGGTTTTGAAGTATTGACTCCTGATTTCTGGTAAATTCATCAATCTCCCTGAATTCTATTCTTTGTCTAAAGGATTTGTTCTCCTCAGAGAGTTTTCTTATCTCTTTTTCCATCTGGCCAATTTTGCTTTTTAAAGCATTCTTCTCCTCAATAACTTTTTGAACTGTTTTATCCATTTGACCTAAGCTGGTTTTTAGCATGCTATTTTCTTCAGAATTTTTTTTTATTTCCTTGACTAGGCTGCTGATTTCATTTTCATGTTTTTCCTGCATCTCTCTCATTTCTTTTCCCAGTTTTTCTTCTAACTCCCTCATTTGATTTTCAAAGTCTTTTTTGAGCTCAGTCATAGCCTGATCCCAATTTCTGTTTTTCTTGGAGTCTTTAGATGCAGAAGCTTGTGCTTCCTCATCTTCAGACTTGAGCATTTTGATCCTTCTTGGTCTCATATGCAAAATATTTCTCAATGGTGTTTCTCTTTTTTCTCTGCTTCCTCATTTTCCCAGCCTTAGCCTGTTTCTAGAGTGCTTCCTGAGCTTTTGGGACACTCCCACATGGGTCTCAGTGTGTAAGGCTCTGTCCTCCCTCCTGGTCTGTGAATGACCATATGTGCCCCCCTCTGCCATGGGGCTGAGGTGGGGGGGTCCCTGCTGTTCTATGCGTGGGCCTAGACTGCAATCAGGATCTGAATGTTGGTCAGAGCCCCAGAGTCCTGTTCCAGGGAAGGAGGACAGAGTTCTGCAGTCTCTCTTCACTCCTCTCCCTAGTTTTAATGGACTCATGCCCTGGGGGCTCCTGCTTACCAGCTCCACCTGCTTCTGTTTCCTGGATTTGGGCTGAGGTGGCCATGCTGCTTACTGTGTGCCCTCAGGGCTGGGCTTCAAGTGCTTGCTCTGGCTCCCAAATTCTGCCTGGTACTCCCTAGGGCATAGATCATGAAACTCCCCTGCTGCTGTGAGCCGCAGCTCCCAGCTCTCTGGGGCTGCCTTCGGGAGGCTGAAGTTCTATAGCTCTGGTGGGCCACCCTCTGGTGGGCAGCCCCTCCAACCCGGGGGGCAGAGTCTTTCTGCTCTTTCCCAGGTTACCTTGAGTAGAAGAACTGTCTCACTGGGTCCCTCTGTGGGTTCTGTCCCTAGAAAATTTAGTTAGAGTCCTTATCTTATGAGTTTTATGAGAGAGCTCCTAAAACAAGTTCCATTCTTGTTGCCATCTTGGCTCCGCCCCCTCCCTAAGGCTTTTTATCAATAGATTTAATGCCCCCAATTCCTTTAAGTGATCCACATATGGCAAGAGCTTCCAGTAATTCATTCTCCTAATTGCCTTAACTGGGATACTCTTCTAGCTTATTAATAATATCCCTAAAATGTTGTACCCATGACTTGTCATAATACTAATACTACAAATATATTGGTTACAATAATATCAGCAGTTGAAAATACTCAATGATAACTTCATAAATTTTTTAAATGTCCATTCATTTCCATATTAATACAATGAGAATAAGTATATATATATATATGCTCATTCTACTTTTTAATTTTTTTTTATTTTCAAGTGCCAGAGTATAAAATATGAGTGTAGCATATCTCTACTTAGGAATAAATACTTGACACTTGTTTATTCCTAAAGATTAAATACTCAAGACAAAGAGATGGAATAAATAAATAGAGATCAATGAGTCCATTCTTACTATCCTAAAAATGAGAAAGCATTGGTTCTCACTGGTAAACATGTTACATCTCCCCAAAATGAAACACACAAACTCTTACCAAGCCACTATTTCCATCATAGACTAAAGAACAAACAAAATATAAACTGTTTTGTTTATCCTACATCCTTTAGCCGGGATGAAAAGTTCATGGGTGGTTATGCAAATCTACATACATAGATCAATGAACTTGAATTTGATTCATGATGATATTCTATAATAAATCATTATAGCAATAGTTAGTGAACATATAAGAAAGGTAAAATTGATCAGAAAGTATTAGAATAACTATATCAAGAACAACACAAACTTCACTCTATTTTCTTTTTCTTTGTTGGGGGATCCATTTTTGACACCATTATTGGTCTAACTGATCAAAGCAAATACTGGATTAAAAACTATATGAATGGTCTATCAATGACCATATATTGGATTAAACCAAATAAACTAGAATTTTCTCTTAATGCAATGCCCCAGCAATCTCTGTTTGACTGGTGATACTTTAACAAGTTAATCAGAAGTTTGTATAAATACGAATGCTTTATGAATAATATAATACAAAGTTAATAATACATTGGATGGGGGCAGCTAGGTGGTGTAGTGGATAAAGCACTGGCCTTGGAGTCAGGAGTACCTGGGTTCAAATCCGGTCTCAGACACTTAATAATTACCTAGCTGTGTGGCCTTGGGCAAGCCACTTAACCCCACTTGCCTTGCAAAAACCTAAAAAAAAATAATACATTTGATGAGAAGATTAACATTTAAAAGGATCAAAAATCTAAATCCTAATACATATATATATATATACATATATATATATATATATATGTATATATATACATACGTACAAAGAAATGCATCTTTCAAATATGCTTTTGGTTAATTTTGAGAGAAATCTTCTGTGGAACTAAAGCAGATTATTGTATTACTACAGTGCTCAGAACAGTCATCATACTGAAACAAAGACTATTCTGTAGGAAAAGAATTAAAAAGCAATCATGTTAAAGTACACGATCTCTATACAAGGAAAACATATTGATCTTGACGACAAGATGCATAGAAATAAATAAAGAGCATAGGCCAAAGAATGTGATAAGTAAAAAATGATGAACGACATAATACAAGAAATAAAAACAAAAAGAAAATCTAAGTTGGTCATGTCAGTACCTTTAGGCAACTTCCCCTTCTCAGTAATTTTGCTCTTTGTCTTCAGCCCTTTATTCTTGAAGCCCTCATATTCTACCACATTGCCTTCTCAGAAAGAATTTTTTTTTTTACTTTAGGATCTTACTTATTCTTTCATAGAATTCTTTGAAATGTAGGATGCATGTTAAACTATGCTATTTTCCTCTCCTTTTAGATTACAAATCCTAAGAAGGAAGAATTACTTTATCCCATGATTCCATCATTTATAGCACTCTGTGCAAACTAAGAGGTTATTTGAAAAATAAATATCTTTGCTTTAATGATAATATTTTCCAAAGAATTCAGCATTTATTTAAATCATTTGTGCTTTTGATAAAAATACCTCATGTCTTCAAGGGGATCAACTTGTGTGAGGCTTACTTAGTCTTATTAACATTAAAACTTACTCTCTCTGGTCAGGTACAATCCATATCTTAAGGAAGAGGAAGAAGAAGAATTTACCTTCACTGGTTCAGAGAACCTAACTGGTTTGTGGCATCATGTGAGAAACGACAGGATTCAGCCTTAATCCTTATGTCTGAACAAATGTTTCCATTCATCTAGGAGTATTCTACTTGAAGATGGTGTTAATTCTCCAAGAAGACCACCATTTGAATATGCTATGCTTAGCAAATAAGCAAAGCATGAAGAAAGGAATGTATTTCTTAACATTTTATTCAGAGAACATATTAGAAGACATACATTATAATAAAAATATGAGTTTTCACAGAATATGCCCAGATAGTCTATGCTTAATCCAAAGGATTTTATGGGTCTTTTGGGCAAATGGCTTCACCTCATTTGTAACTAGTACCTGAAAATGGCTCATTAGCTACTGAGCCAGAAGAACTGATAACTTGCGACATGTTAAAACAAGATAGTTTCCCTTTGACATTCTTGAGACTATATCTCTCCAGAGAACAAGGACTGCCAAAAAAATTGGGAAGGAAGGATAAGACCCTTCCTCTACCTCAGTACAATGGTAATGTAATGGGGCAAATGGTCAATAAGCACAGTCCTTATGAACATGTGTAGTATGCTTGGCTGATGTCATCCTCACGCAGACTTTGAGGCGACTGAATATTGTAGTTGGTCTACTTTGCTAACTACTTAGTATTCTTTCAGGTTGTCGATAGAACTGAAACTGAATGTGGAACTAACTAGTCCAGGTGATTCTCTTGCTCCCACTCTTTCTCACCTAGCAGGTTTTCAAGTGGATGACCTATTGGTAGAAGATATCCTGGCTCCTTGCCCAGAGCTGAGTATGAGGCAAAGAATATAACACTCTCCTGTTTAAACTGCCTTTCTTGTGTCAGTCTTTTCTGTTTTTAGATGAAACAGCATTGGAAATGAATTAAACCTTGTGTTCCTCAAAATGTCAGAAAACTGATCATCACACATACGTTAGCTAGAATTCATGCCAGTATTTTCTGGAAATGAGAAAATGAAGCCAAATCTGGAGCAACCTGCTTAACCCAGCCGAAGAATAGCAAGAAACAGACTCACACACCCATCAGTTACATTACATTTAGAAGGGAACATGATGTGATCAATATTTATGTAGAAATTAATTTAACTGTAACCCTATTCTCCTCAAAGTTTGGGGTTACATACCAAAGAGGATAACACCCAGGGGTAGGGCAGGCCATAAATATTTAAATTATTTTTGCTATATCTTTTGCTTTATCTTCATAGTATGTATGTTTATTGGTTAAATGAAACTGATGAGCTAATGGTGGTGAGTAATGGGAAGGAATAGAAAGAAGAGAAATGGAATATATTGTAAGGGGGCTTACAATGATTATCAAGAGTCAGAGATTTCCAATACCTCAGGAGTAACTGAGTATCCTGGAGGAAAGATGTAACTAGCCTAATTCTGTGAAAATGAATGCAGAATATATCTAGAGCCATTGAAGTATTTAGTAAAGGGAGGTTGATACATTTACCTGAAGGAAGTATAGAATAACTGAATAAGCTCTATGCAAATCCACCTTGCTGAAGGGAAAATAATTTAAGATCTAGATAGAGAATATCTTATGAAAAAAACCATGCCTGAGGCTAATGGCTGTAACAGAGGTCTGTTAAGTATTCCCTAAGAACATGGAAAATATTAATTTTATTTCTTCCTCTGTCTCTTCCTCAATTTAGTTCCCTTGAATTACAAAACATAAAATTTGGAATTTTGGAAGAGATTACTAAGTTTCCCTGATGAAGAAGGCTGAGTACCACAATTAAAGTAAGGCCTATTAAACTCCAAAAATCCCAGTTTTCAATGGGCCATTCTGTCAAATGTAACAATCTGAAATAACTGCAGATTTCAGAAAATGTATGAAAAAAGTTCTTTCCACACATACTAAAATTGTATGAACAAAAACCCCATTTATACAAAGTTTCTGGCAGTCAAATGTACAATTGCCTACTTTCTAAATCCTGGCTTAGGTCCTAACCTCAAGATTTTTTTTTTTAATTACCTTATCGAAGTGTAAGGACCAAGAAACTCTCTTAATTGAATCAGTTATATTTAAATATAATTTTGATAAAAAAGAAAGCAGACAAAACTAGCAACTGAAAAAGAGTCCTAGGTTTGAATGCCACTTTTGTATTTTATAATACAAACTTAACAATTGTCCCAATCAAAGCGGGGCCCTGTTAATGAAGAATAGCTTTAAACAAATCTATTTATTACACTTGGAAATTCTTATTACATGGATTATAATTTTATATTTATGCTCAAACAACTTTAAAGCCATTTATTTTTTAAAAAGGATTATTCTAAAATAAATTTTTCATCCAGTGAATAAGTATTATGTAGTAATTAATAATAATAATTAGCTCAAACTACTGAAATATTTAATTCCAATGTTAAGGAATTACAGTAGTCACCTTTAGGTTTTCTTTTGGATTCTACACATTGCTACTCAAATTAATGGCAAATACAAGTACAAATATTATATTAAAATATAAATATATATGATACTTCTTATTTTAATTAATTGTAAAATATTTTAATCTGGATATAATTCTCAAATTATATAGAATTCAATATGTAATTAATAAAATATTAATAATAATAATTTTTCAGTTACACATTTGAAAAATGAGAATAATCATGCTTAGTTTAACTGCTTCATATAGGTATATATAGAAATATATAGAGGTATACATAGATATAGATTTGTGTGTTGTAGGCTATATGCTCTGCAAATCTAAAAGCACTATTTAAATATGAGCTATTACATTTTAAATTTTTAGCATTTGTGAAGTCAAAATATCTGAGTTTATTTTCCCGATTTTAATAAATGATACAGATTACCACTTATTTGTTTGTTATTGATCTTGCAGAAAATGGAAACAGCTACTATGAACTCTTCTTTTTCTATGTTTGTAGAAACACATAACAAGTCTCATCTGTTGTGATTTCAGTGTCTAAGAAAAAGCCACAATACTAAGAAATAGCTTGGTCAATAAATCCATCACTGGAAGATTGACAGGTGATTGTTTTTGCTTTACAATGTACTAAGATATAGAGAGATTACCTACACCTACAAAATCATGTAAGTTTTAGAACTTAAGTATAGTTGAATAACCTTTGTATTTTATTACCAAAATATTTGTTCTATACTCCATCTCTTATTTTTCCTATCTAGCCTTCATCTACTTAGTCTAACACTGAAAACTGTAAAATGTTACAGCTAACCCTCTATGAATATTATAGAAAAATTTACACAGACAAAATACTTTGATTCCTTGGGGTTCCTTCTAGTTTTGAATTCTTTGATCCTCTGGTATCTGAAAAATTGACTATGAAGCTAAATCTGACACATCAAACTGTTTTAACTTGAATCAAAACTGAATATAACCCTCTGATCAAATTTTAGCTATAAGATGCCATAAAAATTACAATTAAGTGTACATTGGCATTTTAAAGCACATTTAGAACAAAATCAATGTTACTATAAATTATTCACCTTTAAATTAAGTATTAAAATTTAAAAATATCAAGATTTTGGCTGTCATTTGAAATAGTGTTACAAAACCTAAGCACTTGGAATTAGGAATATCTGTTTTTTTGAAGGAATTATCATTGGTTGACCTTTGATTATTCATTTCCTTGCTGAAGATATTGGGCTAAGGGCCTTTTGCATTCTAAATTTCCCTGATTTTATGATGATTCTTCAGATTTTCTTTTTAACAGAGAAGAGAGTAGAGAGGGTTTATTTATATCTCAACACTTTAGTCTCCCACCTATTCCTTTATCCTTGAGAAAGTCAATCAATGGTAAAAATGTTAATGCTTTAAGGTTAGATAAATGATTTACATATGGCATATTATCTTTACAATGATCAAATAAACTGAGTACATAAAGGTATTAGTATTCTCATTTTATAAATAAGGAAACTAGAACTAAAGACAAGATTTTAAATAATTTGTCCAAGATAATAAAGGAGTGATTTTTCATAGGAGGAATTTAAACTCTATTTTCTTTAGACTCCATGCCAAAAATTGTTTCTGCTAACTATAGTCTTTTTTGATAAAGACTATCAGTAATGCTTTCTTCTTAATCCAACTTTGTTAGCCAATAAAAATAAAGATATAAAAAATTCAATGTCAAAAATTAAATTCTACCAACTTTTAATTAGTGTCTAATTTATGTAAGACATTATGCAAGGAGGGGTGGCTAGGTGGCACAGTGAATAGAGCATGGGCCTTGGAGTCAGCAGTACCTGGGTTCAAATCCGACCTCAGACATGTAATAACTACCTAGCCATGTGGCCTTGGGCAAGCCACTTACCCCCATTGCCTTGAAAAAATCTAAAATAAAAAAAAAGACATTATGCAAGGAACTGAAGTAGACACATAAGTGAGTATTCATTTTTCTTTGTCTTTTAATACCTATCCATAGATATCTGAACAGATTTATTTGATCTGGAGAATATTCTTCTTCTATTACTAATGTCCTCTTTATTGGTTTTTACATTTATGTTCAATCTTTAAATGAATTTTTTTGTACACTGTAGACAGTTAGCAGTAACATTATGTGATGATCAGCTTTGAATTCAACAATATAAAGACCTGGGGCAGCTAGTTGGCACAGTAGATAGAGCACCGGCCCTGGAGTCAGGAGTACCTGAGTTCAAATCTAACCTGTGTGGCCTTGGACAAGACACTTAACCCCATTGTCTTGCAAAAACTAAAAAAAGTATATTATATAAAGACCCAAGACAATTTCAAAGGACTCATGATGGAAAATTCTACCCACATCCAGATAAAGAACTTATGGACTCTAAATGCAGAATGAAGCACACTCTTTTCATGCTTATTTTTCCATATGATCTCCTTCTTCTTTCACAACTAGGACTAAACTAGGAATGTTTTCCTTGACTGCATACACACATAAACACATATATGTAATATATGTAGATATATAGCTAGATATCTATGTTGCTCAAAATTTCATAAAAATGAATAGTAAAAACTTATCTTTACATAAAATTGGAAAAAATACTATTAAAATGAGTTGGCTCTTTTTCCCCCCTCAGAGTTTTGATTGTTTCAATATTTTTTTTTCCCTTCTGTGTATTTACCTGTGTTTGCTTTCTGGCTCTTTCCTCTTTGATGGCAGCTTTTTCAGTGACTAGATCTCAAAGCTGTGTCAGATTCTCCCCCTGAGCAGTTCACATTTCACCAGCTTCAATCTGTTCCCCAAGTGACTTCTTTAGGGACAAAACTGACTTTTGCTAGACACTAACCCTTGAAGAATTATGAGCTATCATGCTGCAGTTTCAACCAAAGTTAAGTTTCTCTGCCTTTTTGTTTTCACTACCCAGAGTGTAATGGGAAAAGAGAAAGAAATGCAGAGTTGAGTTTGCAGTTAACCCTGGCTGACTGATGAATATGTGGGTTTTGAGTATGTTAAGCATTAGAGTTTGGGTCTTCTCTCTGAGGTTCATCAATTCAATCTCCTTAGGGCTCTGGATGCCTTAGAACATGGAGAAGGCTGAAATTGCTTTAAATCATATGCATTATTCTTATACTGGAGAGCATTAAAGAGCATAGCATTAACATCTTTTAGTACCTTATCAATGTTCCTTTGTCAGATTAATTAGTAACCTAATATAGAAGCCCCATTTCCCCTGAGAAAATTACCAAAGAAAAATGAATCTGATGAGAATGCCAGGGAGCTCATAGAGGATGGAGCATTACCCAAAGAAGATGGGCACAGGAGGAACCTCAAATGTATTTTCAGTAATCAGAGAGCAGGGATTCAGAAAAGAAGCCCAATTTCCAACTTTGACAACTTCATATTTTTGCCAAAATGAAATCCTATATTCCTAAGTATGGTTCTATCTTTTAAATGTGAGATTACTAAGTTATATAAACAATAAATATGTGTCATTTGAAGGGAGAGTCAATAATAGTGACTTCTTATATGTACCTATTTATAGCTACATTCTTCTCACTCAAAGGAACAGATTTGAAAGGACATATTCACAATCTGTCCTCTGGATAGAGAATGTAATTTATTTAGCAGCTAAAACTTTAAAAACATCTTCCTTCTTCCCTACTTCCCTCTCCTCATTCAATCCTTCCTTCCTTTATAACTTCCTTTTTTCCTCCCTCCCTTTGCTTCCTTCCTTTCTCATCTTGCTTCCTCTATCTCTAGGGAGGGGAGAGGAATTAGATGGATAGTTTATCAGGGTTTCTTTAGAGCACAAGTCCCAAGTCAAAGTCCAAAACCCCCATGGGCTCCAGTCCCAGGCATTCCTGGTTTCTCTGGGCAAGGAAGTCCCTGAAAAGTATATACAAATATTATGTAGCCATTTTAGAGATAAAAAGAAATTAGACTCAGAAACATTAAGAGGTTTTTCAATGTTGCAGGGCAAATAAGTAATGATATGGTTTTAAAGTAATCTTCCAGTTATACTAAGCAAATAACACATGTCCACGTTCAGTAAGGTGGATCTTAACTAGAATATGAGAAGTTTAGATTAACAGCACTAAGGAACTTTTTCACTGTGAGCTTAGCTAAACACTGGAAATAGATTACTAAGAAATGCTATGCAATCACATTCTAAAGGAGGCTTTAAAAATAGAATTGATTATTCTTCCTTGGGGTGATTTAGGAACAGTCATGCCAAAAGTTTGAAGGTGGACTAACTCAATGGAACAAAGCATTCAATGAGTACCTGTGTGGGTGGTGTTTTGAGCTGGATAATCCTTATATTTGGGATATTTGGGTTGTAAGATCAAAACTGTTAAGGTTCCTTTCAAATATGCATCTATTTGCAAACTTTAATTTCAATTAGGGGAGAATAATTCTGGGTGGTACATAGCCTTATTCTAGTGTTTTGGCAATTAAAGCAGAAATGTTTTCAAATATTAGAAATATGCTGACAGCTTTGACTCACCATACAGAAATACTTTTGATTCTTTCAAAATTTAAATTCTCTATGTCCTCTGGCTCATTTTATTTGATTTTTAAGGGGGGAAATCAGAAACTCCTCATAGTTTTGTCTCTGTATTTTGCCTGTACTACCTATATTCAAACCCAAATAATCACATATCTAGAGTTAAATATTCCTTGCTTATCATCCCCATTTCTGAGATGATAAATCCTAGCACAACTAGAGCAGGAATTATACTACATAGATATAATATAAACATATATTTAGCATAATAATCATGATAGCTTACATTTACTAACACTTTGAAGTTCACAGTGTTTGAAATATATTCTCTTATTTGATTTCTACAGCAGCTTTGTGAGAGCTCAGAGAGTAGGTGTCTTCTCCACAAATTTCAAGGCAAATAAGTAATGTAAGGTCTAGAACTCAGTTCTGATGACTTTAAATTGAATTTGGTTATGGTTCAACAAAATAATTCAACAAATGTTTGTAATTTATAGCTTACAAGGACACTGTCCAAAGCACTGAAGGGATATACACTGTGATTTAGTCATTATATTCTGCAGCACTTGATGAGCCCTTCATTATTGTCATATATATATATATATATATATATATATATATATATATATATATATATATATATATATACTTTCTCTTATGGAAGCTTCCCCACCTACTATATGTTTTTATTGATTTATTTTCATCCATTTGTACATGCATATTTCCAAGTTATAAAATTTCCTTCCATCCTCCCTTCCAACCTACACTCCTCTCAGCAGAGAACAGACAGGTTAGCATTTTACATACATATTTTGTAAAGATGTTTACAAATTAATCATTTTTGGCATAAGGAATTAGGATTAAAGGAAAGAGATATTTAAGAGATGATTTTTATAAAGTGTTCATCAGATTCAGAAGGGTTTTTTCCTCTTTGAGTTTTGTTTTGTTTTGTTTTTCTTCTTCTGGATGAGGAATAACATTGTCCATAGCCAGTCCAATCCAGCTGTCCTAGCTCTCGGAACTACTGAGAGGAGCTGCTTCCCTCAAAGTTTTTCATCTCATAATGTTGTTGATAATGTGTACATTGTTTTCTTGGTTCTTCTCCCTTTGCTCAGCATCAGAAACCATAAGTCATTCCATGCTTCTCTAGAGTCCAATCCTTTATGGTTTCTTATAGAACAATAGTGTTCCATAGTATTTATTGTGCCAGTACTTGTGTAGCCATTCCCCAAATGATGGGCACCCACCTACTATATGTTAAGGTTTTTAAAGGAAAGGATTATATGAAATTCTATCTCTTCAAGGATAAACCTAGACAGTGTTTATTACAATGTTTGGCCTACAAAAGTCACTTTCCTTTCAATTTATTGAAAATGTATTTATTCAGCTCTGACCATGCGTAAGGCCCTTTACTACATATGAATGGGAATATAGGTCAGGGGAAGGGGAGGGAGAGGGAGACAAAGACAAAAAATTATAAAGTACTACCCTCAAGGGACAGTTGCCAAGTCTTTCCCGTATCTGTCCCTTTCCCTCCAATCACAGACTGACTATTCTCCCCTCACTCTTGCCCTACCTTTTGCAGTAGTCTCCTAATTGGTCCCCCTGGCAATCTATCTATAAAAAAGTGGTATTTTCTAAGTAGAATACAAATTCTTTGAGTGAAAAAATAATTTAAATTTTTTTTTTACTTTTGTATTCCCAGAAGCTAGCATGTTATCTGACATATCATGAGTGCTTAATAATTTTTCCATTCTTAATAAGGGCTTGTTGACAGACAGGAATTACATTTACAGTTTAGCATCATTTTCTTTTTTTCTTAATACTTCAAGGATCAGTGATTTCATTCCTGTGGGCACAGCTTCCCTAGACACAAATAGCAACTTCCTCCACACTTAAGCAGACAGTTTCCTCAGTTTCTGTTGTCAAAACAAATCATCACCTGGAGGCCAACTTCATGTTGATAAGGCCCTTTGAACTTATCATGTATGGTCCTAGACAATAGAATCATAGTCTGTAGGTAGGCCAGCACATTTCCTGGGTGGTGGGAGGGACTAATTATAGTTTATATTCCTATTCTTGGAGGTTACTCCCATGACTTGACACAGCACTATAATAAAATTCCAGTAAAAAAGTTTATCTTTATTCTTTCTTTATTTACACACACAAATAAAATTTATAATTTAGGCACAATACCAAAAAATTGTCAGACAAGATACTGTATTGATTCCAAAAGTTAATTAAAATTATTTTTAAAAGAACACTTTGGGAAATATGCAAGTAAATGAAGAGTCCATTTAGCCTACTGGGTCAGGGGCCTAGAAAAACTCTTTATTGGTTGACTATTCATAACTCAGTTCATTCACAAATATGTATTTAATTTTGAAAAGCAATTTAAAAATAGAATAAGAAATGATTAGGAATTTTTTCTTAAGAAAAGAAAATCTAGCTGATCAAACTATCAAAAGAACCACAAAAAATAGAAAAATAAACATACTTTACAATGTAAAGTTAAAAAGTTTATTCAAAGTGTACCTGAATTAGCTCTTACACTGTATCAAAATGCACAAAATGTTTATCTCAAACACATCTTACTGCTGAATTAATAAAGCAAAGGAAATAATATATACTATTCCCAAAGTATATTAATACTTAATAAAGACATTTATGAATGACATATTTCTATATTGTATTGCTAAACAAATAACACAGAAAAGATACTTAAATATTCATCAAATATATACATTTCAAAATAGTCTACAGAAGGGATAGGGACTAAACCTTTGATTTCTTTAGGAGAGAGTACAGCTAGGGGGAAGGAAAATTCTGACCAATCTAGGCCAGAAGCTTTTCTCTTGTCTTTGAGAGTTGCTTTAGAGATATAGGACATTAAGTGACTTGCCCAGGGTCACAAATTCAAGCAAGGCTTCAATTCAGGTATTCGTGAAAGCAAGATTAGCTTTGCTTATATAATATGTAAAGTATATAGGAAAAAAAGTTCTTTTTTATCATTTTTTCTATACCTGAGGCTTTTTGGATTTTATTAAAGAAATGAAGATTTTGTAGTAACCTGAATGATAAACCATTTTTCTAAAGTTGATGATACAAATAATAATTGAAAAGAAACAAAATTATAGGTAATACTGCAATCTTTCCTTGGTTGATTAAATATGCTTCAAAATAAAATATCTTACAATTGTCCTAAAAAGGAAAACCTGAATAATTCAATGATGTTGCAAAAATCCTTATATAGATATATATACATAATTTATACATATATACAATTAGAAATGTAGAGATATGACATATGTAGATGCAAATACGTATAACTGTTTAAATAAATATGTTGGATAGTTTTGAAAACTAACTTCGTCTATTTAATACACTGTTACATAACTTAAAAGTTATGTTTTAACCAAAAGTGATGTAAAAAGAGATAAGATTTTTCAAAATATATTTTGTTAAATATTTCACAATTACATGTAAAAAAGTTATCTTTTCTGAAATTTTGAGTTTAAAATTTTCTCCCTCCCACCCTTGCCTCTTCCTTGGAAAAGTAATTGATCTGATTCTAATTATACACCTGAAGTCATGCTTTCATATTAGCCATGTTACAAAATTAGACGCAAGAAAATAAAACAATAAAAATTCAGAAAATTTAAAAAAAAGTGTGCTTCAATCTGTTTTCAGAGTTCCTCGGTTCTCTTTCTCTATGGTGGTAAGGAAAGATGAGATTTGATGCTTTGAATTCCATTTTCTTAAATGGCTAAGGCTTTAGTCCTAAAGCTAAAGAATGAAATCTAGAGAGATTTGAAATAAAATATTTGAACCTGAAAAATTGAATCAGTATTGGACACATTCATGAATTTATCTTTTGCATTTGAAAAAAAAACAATTTTGGATAAAATTCCTAGAAATCTGGTACATTGTGATTTGTAATATGAAAACAGTGCAGTATTTATTTTCCTATCACTCCTGACAACACACACACATACACACACACACACACACACACACACACACACACGCACACAAACACAAAGTACATTTTCTTTTTTATCTCTCTCACTTGATGAATTGCTTTTATTTTTCCCTTCAAAGCATTCATTTTGGAAATGCATTTCTTCACAGATGCTGCTCTGAGAGCTAACAATTACTGTAAAGGCAGTTAATATATAGGAGCAAATACATGCTTCAGGAAGTTAATTGTAAACTCTGCATGAGACTAAGGACACCAAATGTTATTCCTCAGCTAGGTCACAAAACACAAAGAACTTCAACATCCTTTATCTGAAGTTGTAATTAGGACACCTTAGTAGCTAAGCAATTTATACTGGAGGAAATGGCAAAGCATGGGTTTGTTTGAGTTTGTGTGGGAGGGTAGGGAGGTATATTTGCAACTATATTAGATGTATTTATGTCAAAAAACTTTATCCAGCATTCACATAAACACAAGATTGGTGATAAATTCTTTAATTGATAAATCACAGTGATGGATAATTATGTTTAATTCGGTATATGAGGGTTTTTTTTTTCCTTACTAGTGAGTTACTTGTGAATAACCTAATTATGGGTACCACAAAGAGACTTATTTTTATCCTTGTGGACAATAAACAAAAGTAGGGAAATTAGATCAAGTAAATAATTGTAATGGCTTTATAATGCTAATTAGCAATCTTTTAATATTTTTAATTATATCTTTCAACATTTAAGTAATTTGGCAATCGAATAGATTTGAAACTCTGACTTCAGAGATACATTCTAAAACTGCATATGAAATATTATAATTACATGTCATGTTTTTCTAGGTTGTTCCAAAATTTTCCAGTACTCTTTATCTCAGAGGTATTACATATCCTGCCTTCTCAAGGGTTTCAGTGATATATTTTAAACCATAAAGCATTACATGATCAAATTACAGTCAGAAAAACCCAGTTTAAAAAAAATCTTCATTGCAGAATTTTCCTAGAGAAATTAAAAATAACTTTTCAATTTAAGTTGTATAGAAGACAGGATTATTAAAATCCTGGATTAGTCTACTGAATTCAGGCACTTTAATACACAAATGAACAAGCTTATTTATTTTCAGTCTTTCACCTCTGTGACATACTAGTCAGTCATTTAGCTTCTTTGTAAACAACAGTTGTTATGTTTTTTTGCATGATGCAAAGCAATGCTAAACTTGAGTGTGTGAAGAGATCTCAGAGAAGCTTTATTTAATCAAATAATAGTTGGTGCTGGATAATGTTTATTTTGGAATTAGTTCTAACTGCTATCAATAAAGGAAATTTGTTTTAGGGGTTAAGTTCTGCAAGATACTTTTTTGTAAGGTGTCAGGGATGGGGCCATTTCAGCATTCTGGCATCTTTGTGACTGTTATAAGGAGGGTGAACTTCTTGGTTACAGACAGACTATGTCTTTAACATTCTATTTCATTGGATCTATTATAATCTTTGTGAGACAATTAAGAGTGGTATCTTAAACTAAAGAAGCAAGGCATCCTCAAGTACATTCAGGAGTCAAACTACTTCTACCACCTTAACCACCATTTTCCCTCAAAATCCTCATAAGGACAGTACAAGACCCTGAACTCAAGAGTCTTGCCATTAACTGTGCTTCTAGTCTAGTGCTTTCAACTATCATCTGAGCAACCATTACCTATGTAGATGTAACTTGGAAATTTTCCTGCATGTGCAACAGATAGATACAGTTACTGGATACCCAGAAAAGAAAGTTCATGTCATCAGAAACTTAGATACTATCAAAGGATTAACCTTAAAAGCTTAAGTGATTTTATCAGTAGAAATAATATTAAAGAAGAATCATTAACTTACACCTTGTCACAGCAACCTAAGTACCTGTTCATAGTAGGCATTTAATATATATTTGCTGGCTGACTGACTGACTATGGGACTTTTTCTTTTAAATTTTACTTAAAGTTGAAACCTTCTATATGAGTTGTCACTGAATAGAAGGAAAATTCCTTAAGAGCAAGAACTGATTTTTTTTTATTCTCAACATTTATCATAATTATTTACACATATTAAGTGCTTAATACATGCATCATTCATTCATTAAGTAGTAGTAATAAAAAAATAACAGCAACTTACAAAAAAAAACAAAAGCAAGGTGGCAAATGAAAAACGATTCAGTTTTATAATTCACCACAAGGAAGAAATTATGAGCAAAATTACTGAACTACAATGAACAGGATTACAGAATGACAGATTTAAAGTTAGAAAGGAGCTTATAATTCTCCATCTTTTAAACATTATGAATACTAAGATTCATATTTATTTTTGTGCCAAACAGTGACAAAAGTATTATCCAGCAGGTACTAGTTTCAAGAACTAACTTACTCAAGCACTGATGATAGTTTAAAAGAATAGCAATCTCTGCTTTCAAAGAAGTTACAGTCTAAATAAAGTCTGATACACTAACAATGAAATACAGGGTGTACCAAAAGTGCAGTTTTCAAAAATTAAAGTTTAAAATTGCAGTCAGATTTAGTGTGATACCTCCTACTATGCAGTAGTATATCTCATCAGCCCCAAAATCTCCACTTTCTCAGGAGCTCTGGGGCTTCTGCCTAGCTATGAATGGAGAAGATGAAGGGTGGTCATCCTCTCAGATCTTCCACTTAAGAAAGGAGGACATAGCAGCCATTTCTTTATTTCCTATCCAGCTGCACTTCTCTGGATTTAATCAGTCCCTAGGATAGGTATGCTCTTTACCCCAATTCTTTCAGTTCTTAAGGTTGCATGTCTATGTGTCTGTGTGTGTGTGTGTGTGTGTGTGTGTGTGAGTGTATGCTGACTGACTGAATAAACGAATTATATTAGAGAATTACAAAACAAAGTATATTTGAAGGAGAAAAAGTACTTGCCATGCCTATGCTTCTGAGAAAACATTTATGACCTTCACAAAGAAGCTGGATGTACTTAATGAGTCTGCTGCCACTGAATAGAAGGTAAGAGTCAAAAATGTTACCAGGGATTGGACATAGAAGGCCAATATGAATGAATGAGGGTGCCTTGGATAGAAAGAGTAGATAAAGCTAGGATGCTAATTAAAGTTGGAGGAAATCCTCAAGTCTCTCCCCTCTCTGAATCACTCTCCACAAAAACCATCAAAAGGTTATTCCTAAAGCACTGGTTGCTCATATGACTCTCAAGCTCAAGAAATTTCAGGAACTCCTTTTTGCCTCTATGATAAAATAAAACCTCTCTTTTTAAAAGATGTATTAAAATTTTGTTATAAAATTCTTCCCAATCTGCCACCAGCTTCCCAGTCCAAGGACTACACACATTTTTTTCATCATTCCAATCAAACTGGCCTACTCATTGCTCCCTTACATTAAATTCTATCTCCTGCCACCTTGTCTTTCTAGAGGCTGTCCTGTGTCCTGGTTTAGCATATTTTCCCTTCTCACCTCTGTCTAATAACTTCTCATCAAAGCTCTCATCAAAGTTTAGTTCAAATGGCAAATCCTATGCAGGAACTACTCCCTGATTTCTAGTATCCACCCTTCCCTTGAAATTAGTCTTAATTTATCTATGTAAGGTCCTTTAAGGAGAAAGGGAAAGGTCTTGTTGTTATCTGCCTTCTCAGTGCTTAGTATTCAATAAAAGTTGTTTGAATCAATGAATAAAGTAAGGTTTTGGACATGTTGAGTTTGATACATTCTGGTAGACCCATCCAGATGTCAGTTGGAGATATAAATCTGGAGCTCCTAAGAGAGTTCAGAACAAAAATTTTATTTCAAGTAATCATATATAAAGGTGAAGAGAAGGAACTATTAGACAAGAAGCAAAAGAAGGACTAACAGAAATGGATGTTTTAAAAGATATGACCAACTAGCATATCTAGTAAAAAGGTAGTGCCCAATTGAGTTAAATGCTGAAATCAAGTCAAGGATTATGACATATCAGGGAATGATATGAATGGCACAGGTAGAAGAAACATTCTTCCTGAGCAGTAGAGATGTGTATATAACAGGAGAGGGAGGTGTGAAGGACATCAAAGAAAGAGGAAGAAGAAAAGAGACTGAATTTCTGTGTGTGTGTGTGTGTGTGTGTGTGTGTGTGTGTTTATATGTGTGTGCATGTGCATGCAAGTGCAAGAGACAGAGAGAAAGCTATTCATGTTTGGGAATCTTATTTTAAGAGGTTGCTATCTTGTCTGTTTTAAGCACAGGAGTGGGAGGAGATAGGAAAAAAGGAGGAAAGAAGGAAAGGATTAGAATGCTTACTTGGGGGAATAAAATAGAATAAAATAATTGGGACAACAGCCAGGTCCCAACTGAGGTTATTTATGATGAAATTCTATCCAGTGAATTGAGCTCAATTCCATGACTCATCAACCCTAATTAATCCCAAAGAAGTGGAAAAGTCTGATTCATCTCAGAGATGAATATTTGCAATTTGTGAATGAAAAGGTAGAAAGAATGCCAGTTGAAAAGTTCAACGATATAGGAGACTTTATTCTCAATGTTTAATCATTTCAAAGGCCACAGTGGAATGAAATGGGCTATAAATGAATCAGGTGAGATTGATATACTATGGGATGCATAGGATCAGAATTTGGTGGGTTTACTAGCCTTGTGGACATCATAGAATGATTCAATGGGACTGGGGAGACAGTAAAACAGAGTAGATACAGTTTCATGCTCCTCTGGCATGCCTTGATTCAAAGGTTTTCTCCTAGTGATTGAGATTGTGAGAAACTCCTTGATTATTTTCTTCTAGGTGTTCTGTGGCTACAGGACTAAGATCACAAGATCTCTTGTCTTTGAACTTTATTCTCTAGGTTTCTAATAGTTGTTGAAGGGCAAAAGGGTGGGAAATGACTGCTAAAGTGATGATGGCATGCATAAGTTTTCTTGTGAACTGTAGTGTGCCTCTTTAACTCAGTTACTTGTACATGCAATGTTATGGATACTTTTGTAATTTTCTGCCCTAACCACTTTCTGAGAATTAATGCTTGCTTTAATTTCCATAAATTATACGAGTAAATACAATATAAAATCAAAAGAGCAAATAGGTTAGATTTATAAAAACAAATACTATCCCAGAATTTTTCTCTTAACTTTGATACAACCTTGTTATGAACATTGAACTGAAAATGTTTTAAAAATAAAATATTTCTTCCAAATTGAATTACTGGTTTAAAAATTAGACTTATTTATGCTAAAATATATAAGATATACATAAGTCCAAAAAAAGATCATGGGTGTTTTTTATTTTTTAATAATGAGGGATGTCATTTATGAGGCATGTCCCCCATATGAAGCATGGGGATTATGCGTTTCAAAGGAAGGCTGAATTTACATCTCTAGTCTTTCCTTTCCCTATCCTTCTCCAAAGGAGGCTTTAGTTTCCATCAGGTGGGGAAACAGGAAGCTAGGGCTACTCCTCTCTCCTCAGAGACAGAGGGTGCTGAACTAAAATTATATTTATCTGTTTCCTTAAATATTATTAGTCTAGGGGATGTAATTTTCAGGTTCAATATAAACTTTCTTTAATGGGGAAAGAAGGACTTAAACTTCATGTCCAAGACTTTCCTACTAGATACCACTTTCACAATGAACACACATGGTAGAGAGCAAAGAAACCCATTTATCTAAATCCATAGCAAAACAGAAATCAGAATGAGTTTACATAGAAGAATGTATACCATACAATACAGAGGGACACAAATCTCCCATAAAGAAAGAGGTAATAACAGCCAAAAAAAGAGTTCTAGCTTTCACTGAAAGGAAAGTTCCCCAAAGTTTAATACATGGATGGGAAGATAAAAGAAACTGTCAGTTTCTTCCCAGAATCTTTTCCTTAAACAAACTGAAGTGAGGTTGACATCTTCCACTTTCTCTCTAAAATCTGGAAGTCAGAAGCAATCAACTCAACTTCTGAACCTAAAGAGAACTGAAGAGACTCAAAGCAGGTCTAAAAGGAGAATAGAGCTCTCTTAACCCACACTTGTCAAACTCCACCAACCCCACCCTCTCCTCTCACTCAGACACAGGGCAATGACTACCACCAAAGAGGAGATCTTATACTAATGGACCTTAAGATTCGAGTTATATTAGAAAAAAAATTAAAAGTAAAAAAGAATTCACATAGTGAAATGAGAAATAAATGCAGTGATTTGTGGCCAGATGGCTGCCCTAGTTCTGAGAAGTAAACTTTAGAGGATAAGGAAATAATTGTTTCTGTATTTTTCTGGAAGTGTTAACATAACATTATAAATTTATGTCAACTATAATTGAAAAACACAGCTGAGTGTGAAGAAGTCTCTATTAATACTAATCACCTGAAACAATTATTACAAAGTCTAAATACTATGGACACTTCATTCTTGAGAGCCCACTTGTAATCTATTTACTCTTATTAACTCACAGTTATTAAGACAACTGATTTGTCTGACTACAGGGGACTAGAGGAAGCACCACCAGGGACAGCAGAGTAAACATTGGTTGGGGCCATCAGGAGCAAACACAATGAGTTCAGTGAAAAGTGACAACCTACAACCAAGAAAAGACAAGGACTAAACTACCAATACATAGAGCATTTCGAATTGTTTATTACAGCATGATACACTAATGGATGATAATGATAGCCTTAGATCATCAAGATAAGGCTAGATCAGGAATCTATGAACTTGATTTTTAGAGACAGAGACAGAAACAAAATTTTATTTCGATATAATAGATTTCCTTTGCAATTTTATGTATTTTATGGATCAAAATTATTATTTTGATATTCAGTCCTTACTCTTCTCAAAGTTATAAGAAAGATAGTCCTTAACTAAAATAAAATGTTTATTTTTACATTATTGGAGATTATTATAACATTTTAATAAGTGAAAGGAGGCTATGATTCCATGTATAATAATACATAAGGCTATATGATATGAAAAAGGATGGTGGAATAAAAGTCAGTACAAGTTCTAGTTTTGACTCCACTTCTCAATTAGTTGGGTAACCTGGGGTATGTATCTTAACATCTCTGATCCTCATGAAAACATAGGGAAAATAATAACATTAGTATTGTGAGTTTTCAGTGATATTACATATATTATTAATGTATTAACTCTAATGAATTAAGCTCTTGTAGCTATATTATTATTATTATTATTATTATTAGTAGTAGTAGTAGTAGTAGTAGTAGTAGTAGTAGTAGTAGTAAAGTAGTAGTAAAGAATTGTTTCTATGAAAAGTGGTTGAACATAATTTTGTCACCTGAAAAGTTATTTCAACTGTCCAGAAAGGTCACTTATGTTATACATCCTAACACTTTATAAATGATGCTTTTTTTTTTTAGTTTTTGCAAAGCAATGGGGTTAAGTAGCTTGCTCAAGTCACACAGCTAGGTAATTATTAAGTGTCTGAGGCCAGATTGGAACTCAGATACTCCTGACTCCAGGGACAGTGCTCTATCCACTGCACCACCTAGCCGCCCCAATATGTTGTCTTCTTAAAGAGCTTAACATTCAGACTTAATCTACACAGTGCTACAACAACCAATTATCCTGATGGGAAAGGAGTGGAAGTCAGTGAAGGAAAACAAGTCAAACTGGTATTTTGAGCACAGGACAGCAAGCACTTTGGTTTCCATCATCATACACTTGACATATTCCTCAGTCCCTGGTTTGAAAATCATTTGTTTAGAGAAGCCTCCGGTCCTTGATATCAACCATCTCATTTTGTTTCATTTTTCCATATCCTTTCACCCTTACAAGTACATTCTAAATTCCATTAGATCTAATGTATATGATAATATTTAAAGCACTTAAAGGAAGCTAAATCCAGGGAGAGTTAATATCAGAATCTAAATTTGAACCTTGGTTCTCTAACTCCAAATTGAATTTTTTTGTCTAATTCCTATTATAATAACACATTTGCAATCACTGCTTATGTGCTGTGAATTGTTTAAGCATATTTCATTTTCTCCAATTAAAATACAAGTTCCCATAATGGAGATATATCTTTCACATTTTTTTAAGATTCTCAGTCTAACCCATCAAGAAGAACCAATTGTACCTGGCACACACACACACACACACATGAAGAAACAATACAAATTTGATAAATGACTTTAATTTTACTACTGATTTTCTTCGAAATAGGCATAAGGACATCCTAAGATGTGTGTTTTAATTCCTTTGGAATGTCCAGACGAGGAAACTCCTTCTGCCAATACAGGTCAGCACCTTTTCTGTCTGTAGTTTTAGAAAGTTACTTAGAACTCTGAAAGGTTAAATTCATTGTCTGTGGGGTTCCATATC
Source organism: Macrotis lagotis (assembly GCF_037893015.1). Lineage (NCBI taxonomy): Eukaryota > Metazoa > Chordata > Mammalia > Peramelemorphia > Peramelidae > Macrotis > Macrotis lagotis. Next base: position 165,896,910 of record NC_133664.1, read on the forward strand.
CTTTATGTGTAATATGCAGGACTCTAGTCCAGGGCTTCCTGGCTTTCAGGCAGCTGTCCATTAACTAGACCATTATGTAAATGTAATGTGAAAGTTAAGGTGGTGAGGTTAGAGAGTCATGACAGTGATTCAAGTCAATTTAAGCTACAGGCAAGTGACTTAGCTCTCAGTCCCCCAGCTGTAAGACTGTAAATCAGGGAGAGTTGCCAATCTGCATTGGCAGATGAATTTTCCTGACTAGAGTTCACTCCTGAGATGAAATAACAGGTCCAGATATCCCTCCTTACCCCTCAAAAGGACTAAATTCATAAGTTTATGCCTTTAAAATGACATCATTGGAATATGCTACTTCACTAAATTGTGGTAGAAGATGACAGTATGAAATGGGGTTGCATCACTAATTTTGTTGAACAAGAAATACTAGTATAATTTAAATTCATCATTCATCATTTTCAATGTTCAGGATGAAAATCAAATAATTCAACACAGTCTCAAGGTCTGTAAAAACAATTTCTTTGTTTGAAAACTAGATGTGAGATTATTGGGGGGAGGGAGCCAAAGATGGCAGTGTGAAAGAAGGAATTCCCAGAAATTTATTTCCCAAAAAACTCTAAAAGCTATCAAATTATGACTCTAGCCAAAATTTAGAGGGGCACAACCCACAGAAAGATTGAGTGATACAATTTCCCAGTTCAAGACAACTTAGAAATTCTGCAGGAAAGTTCTGTTTCACCAGGACCTTGGGCTGGGAAAAGCCACAGCCACAGCATAGCACAGCCCAGAGATCACCTGAAACAGCTTGAAGGGGTAGTGAGAGAACTCTGCCACACTAAAGTGAGTGCAGAGTTAGCACTGGCCCTGCAATGAGAACCTGCAGTGTGAATCAGGGAAGTCAACATGCACCTCCAGAATGCAGCCCATGGTGGGTAAGGGGACCAGGGGAGACTGCAGAGGTCTCTCTGCACTCCCTGGAGCAGGTTTCTACTGTTTGTTGACACTCAGATCCAGAAAGCCAAGGTTTGGGGTTCCATACTACCATAGCTGAGCAGGGACTTTCCTCACAGCTCCAGGACAGTGGGGAGTGCTTGTGGTCATCCACATACCAAAGCACAGGAAAGAGAGCAGTCAGAGCCTCTCATAAGACCTTGGAGGAATTAAGGTCCCAGTAGGGTGACCCAAAAATCTCTAAGGCTTGACAAGTGTGATAAATCATTTATAGGCTGAGGAAATGAGAAAACAAAAGAAAAAGGAAGAATTTGACCATAGAAAATTACTTTGGTTCCATAAAAGATTCAGAAGATGATAAAATTGAAGCTTCTATATCCAAAACCTCCAAAAGAAATAGAAAATGGGTTCAAGCTATGGATGAACTCAAAAAAGACTTTAAAAAGCGATTAAGGGAGGTAGAGGAAAAATTAGGAGGAGAAATGAGAGTGATGCAGATAAATCATGAAAACCAAATCAGCATCTTGGTGAAAGAAATTAAAACAAAAATACTGAAGAAAATACCATTTTAGACCAAATGGATAAAGCAACACAAAAGGTAAATGAGGAGAAGAATAACCTAAAAACAGCATTAGCCAGCTGATAAAGAAGATAAAAAAAGCTCTCTGAAGAAAATATCTCCTTCATATGCAGAATGGAACTAAAGGAAGTCAATGACTTTGCAAAAAATCAGGAAGAAATAAAACTATCGCAAAAAAAATTAAAAGAAACTGTGAAATATCTCATTGGAAAAAACCAACTGACCTTGAAAACATATTCAAGAGAAATAATTTAAAAATTATTGAGCTACCTGTAAGTCATAACCAGGAAAAGAGGCTAGTTTTTTTTTTCAAGCAAAATTTTCCTGGGATCCTAGAAGCAGAAAGTAAAATAGAAATTGTAAGAATTCACCAATCATGTCCTGAAAGAGATTCCGAAATAAAAACATCCAGGAATATTATAGCCAAATTCTAAAACTCACAAATCAAAAGAAAATACTAAAAGCTGCCAGAAACAAACAATTCAATTAGCATGGCTCTATAATTAGGATTACACAGGATCTGGCAGCATTTACATTAAAAGCTCATAGGGCTTGGAATATGATATTATGGAAGGCAAAAGATCTTGGTTTAAAGAATCAACTACTCAACAAAACTGAACATCCACTTTCAGGGGAAAAGATGTACTTTCAATGAAACAGGGGACTTTTATACTTTCCTAATGTAGAGTTGAATAGAAAATTTGATCTCCAAGTACAGGACTCAGGTGAATATAGATGGGGCAAAAGAGAAGGACCAGTTGTGAGGAATTTAATGATGTTTGAACTGTTTGTATTCCTGCATGGGAAGAAGATACTGATAACTCATATGAACTTTCTCATTTAAAAGACCAGTTAGGAGTATATATAGACAAGGAATAGGAAGGAGTTGAATATAATGATATAATATAGTAAAAAATGGAGTCAATGCGTGATAAAGGAAAGTACTGGGAGGAAGAGAAAGCAGAGGAAGGAGGGGTTAAGATATTTCACATAAGAATCAAGATAAAGCTTTCTCGATGGAGTGGAATGGGAGAAAGTGAGGGGGGAATGAGTGAGTCTTCATTCTCATCAGAAATGGCTCAGGATAATGATCATTGTTGGAAGGGTGGTGGAAAATCTGGGACACTATTACATTGTTGGTGAAGCTGTGAACTCATCCAACCTTTCTGGAGAGAAATTTGGAACTACACAGAAAGGGCAACAAAAATGTGCATACCCTTTAATCCAGCAATACCACTACTAGGTCTATACCCTGAAGAGATGAAGAAAAAGGGTAAAAACATCACTAGTACAAAAATATTCATAGCAGCCCTGTTTGTGGTGGCAAAGAATTGGAAATCAAGTAAATGTCCTTCAATTGGGGAATGGCTTAGCAAACTTTGGTATATGTATGTCATGGGACACTATTGTTCCATTAGAAGCCAGAAGGGACGGGAATTCAGGGAAGCCTGGAAGGATATGTATGAACTGATGCTGAGTGAGATGAGCAGAACCAGAAAAACACTATACCCTAACAGCAACATGCAGGGTGATGATCAAGCTTGATGGACTTGCTCATTCCATCAGTGCAAGAATCAGGGACAATTTGGGGCTGTCTGCAATGGAGAATACCATCTGTATCTAGATAAAAACCATGGAGTTTGAACAAAGTTCAAGGATTATTGCCTTTAATTTACAAAAAAACTGCTGTCTTATTGTCTGATCTTGTTATCTCTTATATTTTATGTTTCTTCTTTAAGGATATGGTTTCTCTCTCATCACACTCAGTTTGGAGCAATGTGCAACATGGAAACAATGTAAAGACTGATGTGGGGGAAGGAAGGGAAAGTAAGCTTAGGGGAAAATTGTAAAACTCAAAATAAATAAAATCTTTAATTAAAAAAAGAAATGGATTAGAGAGGAAATAACATACACACTTAATAGGCTATAGAAATCTATCTTACCCTAGAGAAAAATGAGAAGAAAGGAATGGGATAAGGGGGGAATGGGGGAAGGAAGGTGGGAATAGGTAGAAAAGGATAGAAGAGAGGGAAGATCATGGTAGATGGTACTTAGATACCATACACTTTTGAAGAGGGACAGGGCGAAAGGAGAGATAGAATAGAATAAATGAGAGTGGGAAGGAATAGATTGGAAGCTAGTAATAGCAACTGTGGGAAAAATAATGAAGCCAATTCTTTGGTGGATTTATGATAAAGAAGGCAACTCATCCCAGCGACAGAGTCATTGGAATCTGAAAACAGCCTGAAGTATATTTTTGTTTTCTCTCTCACTATTCTTAAGGTTTCTCATCTTCTTGAGGGGGAGGAGGGTTTATGTTTACTCTCAGAACAAGATTATTGTAATAACAGAATAAATAAACCAAAAAATAGAAAACTAGATGTGAATTAATATTGTAAAAATAAAACTTTGACTACCCTTTATCAGCAATATCACAACCAGTAATATCCTTTTCAAAGGAAATTTATAATTTATAGTTATAGCCAAATATTACCTAATGCCTACCCTGACAGATAATTAATTAAAAATTACAATTGTTTCTTTTAAAATTTCCCAAATATTTAAATAAAGATTTCTGCCTGATCAGAACTGTTAACACTCTGAAAGCATATTTACTGAGACCAGCTTGTCAAATTCAAATATGCTTGTGAAATCCAAACACATTTTCAAATGTTGTGTTGAGACTTCAGTATTTATTATGACAACCACTCCTAGCACCCTGCCCCCTCAATTCCTCAGCTACCCCAAATCCCACAATCTTTTCTTCTGCCCCACTTTAGTGACAGCAGCATTGTTATATCTTAGTTCTAACCATTTCTCAGAGCTTCAGCACTTCCAAAGGTTCTGAATTTAGAATACTCATGCTATAATTAGAACCTCCCATTCTTTAACCCAATCTTAGACTCAACCCTATTTTGAGTGTTTCTCCTACACTCCCTTACTTCCATGCTCAGCCTTGAGTCCACTGTCTTCTATTTTAAAATTTTGCTATCCACTATATTAAAATCCCTCATCCCACTGATCTTTCAACAGTTCCAAACTGAAAATCCTCAGTTTTTGATAATATCATCATATAAATGTGTCTATTCTATTCATGAACTGGTATCAATGCCAGGAGAAAATGATGAAATCTAATATCAAATACTATAAATTTATGAAGTATAAGCTCAGGTTCACCCTTTTTCTTGGTCAATAATCCTTTCATATTATTTTTTCTGACTACTAGCTCAAAAGTATAGCTATTCCAAATTTTTCCCCTTTACCATTAAGACCTCAATTTTAGATCACTCACACACACTCACCCATCTACATCAGAGGGATCTGGTCAGAGGCATAATGAACATAGTCCTTGACTTGGAATCAGAAAAAGCATGAATCATGTCTCACACATTTTATTAGCTATGTGACTATGAAGAGGTGACAAAATCTGTCAGTCCCAAGTTTCTTCATGTGTAAAATGGGGTTAATGATATTGCCTACCTTATGGTGTTATTATCATACTCACATTAGATGATATATAAAAGTGCTTTAAATATTTAAAGTAATAATGTAAATATCAACTGTCTTGCTATAACTGTTAGTTTTTAAATTCACTGTGGTCATGCAATTGGCATCACCTTAGTTCTGCTCACTATCATTACCAAGTTCTATTCATTCACTCTGATCACAAAAGATATAATATAGTTGCAAATGACGCTGGTTTGGAGCCAGGTATCCTGGGTTCACATCCTCCCTGGGTTGCTTAATTCTGGCAGGACCTTGAGCAAGGCCATTTCCATGGACATCACTTTCCTCATTAGCAAAATAGAAGTTGGAAAGATGACCCTTCTACCTCTGCATCCATGATCCTATGATGTTTAATGTTAAAAAGGCTTAATTCCTTTTTTTCCCACCCTTGAATTCACCCTCTCAGCCAGGACTTTCTCTAGCAACGATACCCACAGTCAAATGTCATGATTTCCTTTAATAATATCCAGCAGTATCAAAGGCATCACGTCCAGTGGCTCCTTCTCATCTCTCTGAAAACAAGTTCAGCTTTCCTCAATGCTTGAAAAGACTGTCCCTGGTAGATTGGATTTGGAAGCAGAGGAAATCTAACTCTTCATTTTTTTGACTCATTGGAGAACTCACCCTATAAGTTACTGTTTCCTTGGTCTGTAAAGCAAGGAAGTTGGAATATGGTCTCTAAGATATTTTGCAATTCAAAATACTCTGATCCCAATCAGTCTTATACTGTTTCCTTGCCTCTTACTACAAGGCTTATTTTATCAATTTCCATGCAATGGAAGCTGCTTTTTTAAAGAGCAGAAGTTGCTAATTCCAATGTTTTTTTTCTTAGAAGTTACTTCTTTAACAGAGCTTTTTTGTACAGTTTGCCATATTTCACACCCTTGCCAAAATGAATCCCTTATGAATCATGTGGTAATTTCATGCCTGTGCTCAAAAATTTCAGGAGCTCCCAATTTCTGTCCATTCAAATTGAAAATCCATTTCCTGGCCACCCTAAAATCTTTATCATAGTATTCCCTTCCATATACTTTATGATCCATCCAAAAAGGACTAGCAACACTTCCATTAATAAACCATCTATTTCCCCCCACCTATGCCCCCACTTTTCTCTCTACATGACTCCTATTCAGCACACTCCCTCCCTAACTTCATCCCATTGAATCCCTACACATCCTTTAAAATCCAATTAAAGCAGTAGTTCTCTATGAAATTTCTTCTGTTCCTTCAAACTCACTTCATGTTAATGATAATCTTCTTCTAGAAGTGGGCATAACACTTTGTTTCATACTGCATTAATGTGCTTATCATGAATTATTTTATATTATAATTATCTATAATGTCTAGAGAAAGACAGATATTTAAGTTGAGAGGATATAATCAAATTTTTAGTACTTAATTTGTCTGAAGAAAATCTGAAGTGTCAGTAATGATACTAGTCAACTGAATTTAAATTAGAGATCATTAAAGGAGATAAACAAGGGAACTAAGGCATACTTAAAGGTTTCATTGATAATGAAAGAGGATTAATATCAAACATCTGTATATCTAATGACATAGTACCTAAAGGTATAAAGTTAAAGTTAACAGCTATATTATTATCTAAATTATTATCTAAATCTATATTATTTTAAAGTATATTAATGAAAGAAATGAAAAAACATGATTTTTTAAAAACATAGACACACACAATAAACACATTTGGGTCTTATATCCCTTTCAGTCAAATTGTAAATGTGAAGATGTGATTTGTTAGAGAATATATATTTTATATCTTCAATAGTCTATATTTGAGACATAAATATATGTTCATATTTCAAAATTTGTCAGTTCCTTTATATTTTTATCAAAGATGTCCTGAATACATTTGAAAACCACTATTATACAGATGTTAATAAGATTAAAATATAGTCATATGAGTTCTGAAGATCTGATCACTTTTCTTGAAAATATTAACATCTGAATTTCCCCCAAAATATTTTACATCTCTCCTTTAGACATCTTAAGAATTGATTCCTTATCACCATAAAATTTTGTTTCCAGGGAAGCCAGGTGGTACAGTGGATAGAGCACTGGCCCTGGAGTCAGAAGGACCTGAGTTCAGATGTGACCTTAGACACTATTACCTAGCTGTGTGACCAAAGGCAAGTCACTTAACTCCATTGCCTTGCCAAAAAAAAATTTTAAAACCCAACAAACTGTTACCACAGCCCTATAGCATTACCTTTAGAAGCTTAAATGTGAATAGTCATTCTCTAGGAACTGTAAACTGTGACTGCATATGAGTTTGAATGTCCTATGTCTATTTCTTTCTGGCAACTTCTTCTTTTGTACCATTTCAGAATTCCCATGTAGCTCACTGGAGATCAAGTGGGAAATGATAAAATTAATAAATAATTTAATTTCTCAATTTACAATTGAGAACATGAAGAACTAAAGAGACAGACTGATGGCAAATATTGCTTTTTTGGTCTCCTTAATGAATTAATTGCTTTATTTTGATAACTATCTGTAGGAAATGACAGTACTATGTGTTGATCTCTTTTCCTTTATCCATTCCCAATATTTCAGCAGCAATATATTTTAATGGATATAGAAAGCATTTGATAAAACACAAAAGTGATTTATGTTGAAGATCTAAAAATCTAGGAATTAGTTTTTCTTTATTTTAAAATGATTTACTTGTAACACATCATAATAATCACACTGTTTTAAGCCTTGGCACAATAGAATTGCTACTAAGGCTTCCTTGGTTTCATCCCCTTAAGCTTTAGGGAGTATATTTTAGAAACATTCTGAGTTCAGTTATTGTTCCTAGACAGGAAAATTCTTAAAACCAAGGCAGCGGACACTTTGTCTAACCTTACATTTATATTTCTCTCTCCAGTAAAACACTGTTCTCTTTGTGGTTGAGGCAAAAACAGAAGATTATGCTGAAGTTTATGGATAGAAAGGCATTTGTCAGGAGAATTTAGGGAAAGAGTTGGCCTTTTCTTTGGATTTCCTGAGTTCTGAGATTCCTGTAAAGCTAATGGTTCTGTTTTATAATCCCCATCTTTGTCACAGTTTGGTCTTCTCTTTATTCTATGCTTGTTCCAACTTCTGGAATTCAAATGCTCAGGATCTCATTTCCCCTGATTCTGACATAGCTTGTCCCTTTTAGATAGTTTTAAGACAATCCTCCTAAACAAGTACCTGGCATACTTCAATCTGGACATGCACTTGCTGAAACAAATAGGGGCTCAAGGGGAAATTCTAAGAAATTCAGTTAGCAAATGACTAATAAATGACTTTTGCTTTATTTATGAATTAAATAAGATACAGTTGAAATTGCTTCCTGTTTCCATGACAATGAATCTAAATTTTTCTTCTTCTACTGTTACTAATGTATAGTTCAATATCAACTAGATATTATTGATAAAAATAATCATGACTGAAACATAGTGCCTTTACAAAATTCTTCATAAACATACTCTCCTCTGATCCTTATAATAATCTTGTGAAATTTATGGTCTGAGTAAAATAATCTTGCTCAGAAGTATTAAAAGTGAGGGCCTAGTGAAACACTTAGCAAACATGATATAAAATTAATACTTAATAAAAGAAATTTTCATTTGATACCATTGATTTCTTTTAAAAGCTATAGCTATAAAATAATGACAAAGCCACAAAGGAAAATCAATCTGGTTACTTTAACACTAGTCTATTACTTTAACATGTTTAAATATGGAGAGGAGCTTTTAGATCATCTGACACAATTCCTTTTTCTTACAGATGAGAAAACTAAGGACAAGGAGGCAAAGGACTTGCTCAAGGTGATATATGCTGTATTTGGCACAATCTACACCTAAACCCAGGACTTCTGTATCACTATTCATCTCTCTTTTTCATTGTGCCAGACTAGACTTTAAGATAAAAGTGGAGTTATGATTATTCATAGAAAAAACAGAGATATAGATTACCTGAAAAATTGTATAACTTTAATTTTGTTTTCTTTTTATTTTGAAAGGTAATTCTCTGCCTATCTCTGTTCAGGAAATTCAGGAAATTTTTTTAAGAGTGCAAATTATCAAGAACTTCAAGTTTTACTTTACCTTCAAGATTCATGATTTCATGTATATGTGATTTTACATATGCATATGCATATGAATGACCAGGATAAAAGATTTCTTAAATGATTCTCAAATCAATCAAATCAGAAATCTATTTTTAATTACTTTTCTAATTCATTTTTTGTGGTTTTGTAACCATATTTTTATTTTAGAATTTAGAAGTAGGCAATACTGTTTGCATCTCATTATGCTATTTTGAATTGCTCTTCTTAAAATTTCAATAATCAAATATTTCCCAAATCCATTTTGATTCATTTTGTATACAAAAGTAGTTCCCTGACAGTGAAAGCTCTGCTTCTTTTCTGTAATTTCAGTTTGCTCCAGCTTTTCAGATCACATTTATAATTGTCAAGTTTCATTGGATTTGATTATTACTAGTAAAAAAAAAAAAGATGATTCATTTAAAAAGTAAACTTTATTCATTTTAAATAAATGTAGTTTATATATTTATTGAAAATATTGTATTTTATTATATAAGAGCAGGTGAAATAGCTTCCCCATATACCTTTACTACGTCTTAAAAAGAGATTTTAAGATTCCAATCATAAAAGCAACAGTTTGATTTTGCAAAAACTATTATCTCTAATGATTAGAGAGATATGTGTTGAGTCATGAGAGGGGAAAAAAGACTCAAAGAGAATTTCTTTCCTAAGAAAAGGGAGGTTAATTCTTGTGGGAATAGAACTCTTTTTTTTTTTTTTGCAAGACAATGGGTTTAAGTGGCTTGCCCAAGGTCACAGAGCTAGGTAATTATTAAGTATCTGAGGCTGGATTTGAACTCAGGTACTCCTGACTCCAGGGCCAGTGCTCCATCCACTGTACCACCTAGTTGCCCCTGCACTGCACCACCCAGTCACCCCTGCATTTCGCCACCTAGCCACCCCAGGAATAGAATTCTTGAGAGACTTTGGCTATACTCCTGAGAGAACTGAATGGAGGGCTGTTATTTCCAAAGCTGATGTTTCCAGATGATTCTTTTCACAGATGATATTTTGTAAGCAATTATGTTTTTTATTGCTAATTACACCATTAACAAAATTGATATCTAATAACCATCATGTTTATTTATACCTAGAAGATGAGGGAGTTTGATATAAGCTTAAGGTTCAATAATTAATATTTTACAAATCTAGTTGGGGGTTCAAGACAAATCATTCATGGGAACTATTACCATTTAGTAATTTGTGAGGAAATAATCAGATTATAATCCCCTTGATTGTAAATTGTTAGATTGTGACTTTCTGGAAGGCAGAGACTGCTTTCAACTCTAACCCAGTTCTTGGAACATAATAACCACTTAATAAATGCTTGCTGACTTGACTTGAATGTCATAAGATTTGGGGGAAAATTAATAAATAAGTATTAGATAGAGAAGTATAAAGAACCCTAAAACTTTCTGCAGATAGGTTATAACCACAAAATACTGTTGCACATAAAGAGTTATGCTGTGAATTTTAAAATATATTTTTGATTAATGATACATTAATTTTCATTATAAAAAAATCACTATAAGTTATTATAATCATAAGTATCTGATAGAACTATTGATGATAATGACATTAATTTGCCTGTTTAAAACTCTTTACCTTGATGCATATTAATTACATTATTTTATTGTTTCAGTATTATTTTATATATTTCTTTTTATTTTAAAATACATTTTATTTTTATCTTTTGCTTTTATTTCATTTACATTTTTCTGTGTCTTTCATCCAACCTCCCCCAGCATTGCTTACAATAAAGAATAAAGCAAAGAAATTCTACAAAACCAAGGAACTTATTTTTATCAAAACATCCATACCCATAATCCCAAATTTATGAACAGGAGTGGAGGAAAGTTTCTTACTATATCTTCTTTGTTTTCTTTTGGTTTTTTTTTTAGGGTTTTTTTTTTGGCAAGATGATAGGGTTAAGTGGCTTGCCCAACACCACATAGCTAGGTAATTATTAAATGTCTGAATCCAGATTTGAACTCAGGTTCTCGTGACTCCAGGGCCAGTGCTCTATCTACTGTGCCACCTAGCTACCCCCCCCCCCCCCGTATCTTCTTTGGATAAAAGCTTCATTATTATAATTTTGCTATACTAATAATTTAATAATTATTTTTACATTATTGGTTTGCTAAATATAATTTTTATATTACATTAACTTGGAAAAATGAGACTGACATATTTTATAAATATTATAAGTTGAAGGGTCTAAACTATTTAGAAGTCTCTAAGATTGACTCATATGTATAATAAGGCTGTTAATTTATTTTTAAAAGTCTAAAAAAAGTATAAAGTGACAATTACCAAAGTAATATAAGAAAAATACTACTCAATATTTTGTAGATATCTAGAATCATTTATCAGTAAGAATCAATCATACTATATTAGCAGCATTTAAGTCTCTGTGAGACTACTTAAGTTGATTTTTACTATTCACTGTAATGCTTTTCAGTTTCCTCATTCCTATTTCCTATTCTTATTCCTTTAGATGTAGCATATACCAACAATGAATACATGTTATACATCTGAGCCAAACAAGGCAAAATCCAGTGGAATATAACCACCCTTGTTGTACATTTTTCTCAGTACTTTCCATAGTTTGATTAGTCCATTTGATACCTGTTATCAATGTCTCATCATTATAAATATTTCGTCTAGAGTCAATAAAATGGCTTTTCTTAACACATGTTTGCAAAAAAAGATCACCTTTCTTAAGAAAAGGAGGCCCAGCTTTTTTTTGACCCATTCACGATCAGGATGAAGACCATTTTAAGCAACCAGACTGTGGACATTCCAGAAAATGTTGACATTTCTCTGAAGGGTCGGACAGTTATTGTGAAGGGGCCCAGAGGAATCCTCCGCAGGGATTTCAATCATATCAATGTGGAACTCAGTCTCCTTGGAAAGAAGAAAAAAAGGCTCCGGGTGGACAAGTGGTGGGGGAATCAAAAAGAACTTGCAACTGTACACACACAATCTGTAGTCATGTGCAGAACATGATCAAAGGTGTTACTCTGGGTTTTCGTTACAAGATGAGGTCTGTGTATGCTCACTTCCCCATCAATGTTGTTATTCAAGAGAATGGCTCACTTGTTGAAATCAGAAATTTCTTGCGTGAAAAATATATCCGAAGAGTGCATATGAGACCAGGTGTGGCTTGTGCGGTTTCTCAAGCCCAGAAAGATGAGTTGATTCTTGAAGGAAATGATATTGAACTTATATCAAACTCAGCTGCCCTGATCCAACAGGCCACTACAGTCAAAAACAAGGATATCAGAAAGTTTTTGGATGGTATCTATGTTTCTGAGAAAGGCACAGTGCAACAAGCTGATGAATCAGTTGGAAAAGATGCCAAAGGCTGTGTCCTGAGGAATCAACACTTATTCAGATGTCAAAATAAAAATACTTTTTTGTCATTTGAAAAAAAAAAAGGAGGCCCCAAAATAAAGTAATGCTGAGTTTTATATGCAGTTTGAAAGGCTTGCTCTTCCCACTTCATGCCAATCATTGGCCAGGGATACAGGCTAATTGATACATTCACCCCTTATGTTTTCCTGCCCTGCTCCTTAGAGTAATGAGCACAGGGGAGTGAACAGTAACCTCCTTGAGCAGACACAAAAGAGAAGGACACAGATCCTTGGTTAACTCCTGACTAGCTGCAAAGTTATTTCTTTAATCACTTTTTCTTTTGTCTAACTCTCACTTTCCTGTAAACAGATTGGCATCTTTTGGCTTACAAAGAGGCCAGACATCCTGGCTTTTGTGATGTATTATCCTCACAGTTATCTGTGAGATTCTGGCAATATCTTCTTTTATTCTTTTTTTTTTAAGTTTTTGCAAGGCAAATGGAGTTAAGCAGCTTGCCCAAGGCCACACAGCTAGGTAATTATTAAGTGTCTGAGGCCAGATTTGAACTCAGGTACTCCTGACTCCAGGGTCCATGCTCTATCCACTGTACCACCTAGCCAGCCCCTCTTCTTTTATTCTTGTGAAAACAAAACACACAATTCTTTCTCACAACACCCATAACACATATGACCTACATATAATAAGCATGCAGTTCACTGAAACCTTGAAATTTTCATAGAATCTGTTGAAAGTCATATTTGTTACATCCTATAATTTAAAAATTCAAGTGTAGGATCTTATATTTATCCTATTAAATTTTAAAATCATCATTGTAGCCTGACAAAATCTCTTTAGATTCTTTTAAAACCAGTGAAAAAAATCTATACAACTTGTGGTGAACTATAAATATATTTTTCATTTTATTTTTTTATTCTGAATTGAACAAACATCAACTAAAATGAACATTTTTCTAATTGTGCTGTAGAACAGAAATTAAGGCTATAAATTTCATAAATTTATGGTTTCATCAAAGTCATTTAAATAAAAAAAACACCACGTGCTAGAGTCTTTTGGTGCTAGGAAGAAGATAAAGTTAATCACAGATCAAAGAAGTTCATTACATGTAGATTACAATTATTAATATGGGCTTTATGTATAAACAAAATACAAATGAAATCACTGGATGGACTTCAGAGAGTGGAGAAACTGACATAAGGAATATGAAGTTTGATATTTTAAGTTATAAAAGGATGATTCTTAATAACAATAATTACATGCATATGGTATTTTATGGTTTACTAAGTGCTTATCACATAAAAAGTGAAGTTGGTAACATAAATATTATTACTAGATTCCCATTTCATAGGCAAAGAGAATTGAGACTTACAAAACAAAATGACTTTTTCCATAGACGCATGTCAAAGCTGAGACTGAAATTCAAATCATCTGAATCTTAGTAAAATAGCCTATTATATAACATTTCCTTAAAAATAAAAAAGGTAAAATATCTTCAAAGTTTCTGCAGAAGAAAATTACATATTTCTGAATCTCCAAGGTGACATTTCACTATGCCTACTCATGAACTGATTCTGTCATTGAATTAGAAATAATATGATCCTTAGTCACTACCTGACCATGTGGAAAGTGAACAGAAATGAATGGATTTCAAGATTTCTCAAAGAGCTACAAATAAGTTAACTCTCTACCTTGCAGAACAGCACATAGAGAATAACAAAAGTGGTAGAGGTAAAGACTATGAAGGTATAACCCAGAAAGACAACTGCTGTGGTAGGAGTTGAAAAAGGAAGGGGGAGAAGTGTGATATATTAACAATGTTAGTCTGACCCACAGTAGCCAATTAATAAGTACTTGTTGTGAGGAACATTTTAAGTCTTTTTCCAAGACTCAAAGTCTGTTTTTTTGATGAAAGTTTTATATAATACTGAAATTTCAATAAGTGAAGTTGTATAGCATATCTATACTATAAAGAGATTGCAGAGTAGGAGAAAGACTAATGGAATAAAGTAAGAAAGCATGTTCTCGAGTAGAAGAAATATTGGATGGCAAAAATGTTTTATAATTAATCTGTTCCCTCTGCAACAACCAAGTATCTTACATTTAACATTTTCATTACTCCCAGTCCATAGTCCAAATTATTGAAATTAGGTCAAAGAACTTTTCGCTAGACCCAAAGGGCTATGACCTCAAATCAACATATCCCTCATTACCTCATCTCTGCCCTCTGAGCTATCCACCCTCTCACCTAAGTATGCCTACATATATTCACCCTATGTTGAGTTGCATACTTTCCTTTGTGACCTAGCCTATGCTTGGGGAGCATGATCCCTCAGGAAACTTCTCATGATTCTATACCTTTCCTTACTGATTATCCTCTCATGGTAGCTGATGCCACTCCTAACTAATCAATGGCTTAGGAGATCAGCTGCTTCCAAATTCCTTTACTCTCTCTCTCCCTTCACTTCCACTAATCATGGCAATTTAAATAAACCTCTATTTTTTTCCCTTTTTTTAGAAACAGGTGGATCCAAGATGATACTTGTATAAATTTTTCACATTTAAACCTGACACTTGACCACCTTAAAAACATGTTTTTCAAATTTTGGAGCATTTAAAAAATTTCTTCAATTGGTTCCCTCTTCATCATTCCCATCTGGATTCTAGCACAAATTTACGATAAAATTTAGTAAGTCAAAAATAATCTTATCTATAATCTTCACCTGCCAAACAGATTTAAAAAAAAAAGAATTCCTATATTGGTCTAAAAACCTGTGAGGAGTCAAGGTGGTACAGTGGAACATTAAGAATACTGAACTTGGTGTTTATTTGCAGCTTCAGCACTTACTAGCTGTGAGACCCTGAGCAAATAATGTATTTTCCTCTGTTTTCTCAGCTATGATAATTTAATCTGTTTTCTCAACCTCCCCAGGGTTGGTTTGTTGCAAGAGTTAAGTAAAATGATATTTGTAAAGCATTAGTATAATGTTTGTTTGTTTCCTATCTTGTCAGGAAACTAAAGGTACCAGCTTTGAGAGTTGTCTCATAAGTATAGATAAATCAAAATTAGGTAATCTGAGGATTAGAATTTATTGAGAGAGGAGACTCCTGATGAAAGAAGACAAGCAATATAATTCCTAAATATGATCCTTGCAGAGCAAAATCACTGTATTATTAAGATTATATAATTCCAAAGAGAAGGGTGTCTGCTTGAGAGTGAAGGGAAGAATCCAAACCACACCTATGACACTATGAGACCTGAAAGGATTGTATAGTACTAGCTAAGAGGACTAGAGATTTACAAGAATGTTAAGGGATTGCTAAATGACAAGTTCAATTTTCTATCATGTTCCATGGGGCAAAATAAAGTCTATTCATATGACGATATTGGCTACATTACTTGCCTATACAGGAGTAAGTGTTATCTCTATTGGGGGATCAAACATAAGTGATATGTAAAACTTTAGATAAAGTAATGCCAGAGGTGAATAGTGAGTCAAAGAGAGAAAAAAAAATCTTACTCTTATATTCAACCATGAGAATTCAGTTTCCATAAATCAAAATCTGGGCTGAGATGGGGGTAGAGTATAGGGTGGGATGTTCATTATATTTATTATCAGAAATAATATACACAGGGTTTAGAAATTGACATGTGATTTCATTGATATATCAAAACTTCAAAGTGAGGAAATTAATACCACAAATAATATTCATGTTAAAATGAACTTTTAACTTGTTATGATATAATCACTGACCAGCACATCTCTATTCAAAACAGAAAATTCAGGTTAAGCTGTCTCCATTGAATTTCTTATTCTTCATATTTGTTAAGACTTCAAGAAGTAGGTGGGAATGAAGAAAAATTCATTACTATTACCAAATCTGCACAGAAACTGAATTACAGCTTATAAGTATATTTATCTAATATTATTGTGAAACATCAAAAATGAAATAAACTTTTAAAATCTGAATAATGGTCTTCTACAAATATGAATTAAAATGAATAAATATCTATTCAGTGAAGATAAAATGCCCAACTCTCTGGTACATCATCTGGATGATAAAATGGATCCTCATGACCTTAAGATCTCAAGAAGCTAATAATTTAACTGGGGATACCTGTTGCAGCATATGAAGTGATTAAAAAACAATATTAAAGTATTAAATGTCTAAGATAAATGATGGGGGTTATGGCAGACCAGAGGAAATCAATCATCATGAAAATACTGTAGGAACAAGCCTGAAACATTATTTAGTTTAATAAATTCATTTTACCTCAGAAAAGAAAAAGAAAATCAAGAAGACTGCATTGTTTAATACAATGACAATAAAATTTTTCATCCTTTTTCCTCAGTCTTCTTATTCCTACACATGCTCTACTCTACATCATGATTCAATCAACTTATGGAAGAAATCAACAAACAGCTAGGTCTGACCATATCCATTCTGCTTTCTCATTTTCCCTGCCTCATCCTCAGTTCCTCTCAGACTATACCTAATCATTAGAACTAGGTTGTTTCCTCTGTAAGCTAACTGAAGTGTTAAATTTGTTTCCTCTTACTCAATAGAGACAGCAATGACCCTTTTCAGAAGGAAATCTTTACAATTAAGAGAACAAAACTCAAAAAAGTATAGACAAGTTTGCAGAATTTCAAACTTAAAAATAGTTGGATCTTAGAACAGTAGATAACCACCCCCACCCCACCCCCACCCCAGGGAAATCAAGCCAGTAGTCCTTTTCAGTCTTTTCTGGAATAGCACTTTGTAGGAAGTCCTCTCACACCTCTTTTTAAAATTTATTATTTATTTTCATCCATATGCACACGTATATTTTTAAGTTACAAAATTTCTTTCCACCCTCCCTTCCAACCCCCCTCCCCTCAGTGGCAGTCAGGTTAGCATTGTACATATATATTTTTAATAAACATGTTTACATGTTAGTCATTTTCGATATAAGAAATTAGGATTAAGGGATAGAGATACATAAGAGATAATTTTTATAAAGTGTTCATCAGATTCTGAAGGTTGACTTTTTTGTTTTATTTTGTTTTGTTTTTCTTCCTCCCACACCTTTTGTTTGTTTGTATTTTTAAAGGCAGTGGGGTTAAGTGACTTGCTCAAGGCCACATAGCTAGGTAATTATTAAGTGTCTGTCCTCGGATTTGAACTCAGGTCCTCCTGACTCTAGGACTGGTTGGTTCTTTATTCATTGTGCCACCTAGCTGTCCCCTCACACTTCTTGAAAAAAAATCACTTCACCCACTGTATTAGTTCTAAACTGATTTCTTTTGAAACCTGAAAAGATTAAATAAGGATTTCTGGCATAATAGGTTATTAATAAGTTAAGAGCACTGCCTTTGTGATCATACAATAATTCTCTTTCTGGAATATCACTTTTCTCTAATGCACCATCTTCTGCTATTAGAATGTAAGCACTTAGAAGTCAGGGACTGTCTCATTTTTTTGTCCATGTACCCTTAACAACTAGTGCAATAGCTGCCACATAGAAGGTGCTTAATAATTGCTTTTACAATCATTAATCTGTTTAATGTTACTGGATGTACTCAACTGTCTAAAATCAGATGTTACTAGCTAAATCTAGCCAAATCATTATTACTCAGATTATTTCTCTTATATATATATATGTATATATACATAATTATTTTATGTTTTTCTTTCTTCTCATGTGGCCCTGAACTTGATCGAGTGCCAGAGTAGACCTCAAAGAAAACACTGATGGGCCACAAGAGTTTCTAAATAACTGACCTCCCAAAAGTATGGTAACCTAGTCCATAAACATGGATGTCAAGGAAGCATATACATCACCATCACCATCACCACCATCACCTTTTCTTCCACCACTACCACCACAACTATCATCACAATTAAGCCACTGAATGCTCCTGGAAGTCTCATCTGTCTCCATTCACTCTCATAACACCATACTGAAACTTGGTCTAATCAGACCAAAGCTTATCAGCACTAAAATATTACAAGATTAGTTTATTAACTAGATTACAGTGGAATCCTTGGTGTTCTTGAGTAGTAAGCCAAGGTTGAGTTCTTCTATACAAAAAAACTTTCTGCCTTTTTTAAAAAAATACTTAAACATAAAACCAAAGGTTAAAAATTATATCTCCTTTTTACCTGGCATTTATATACAAAAAAATGTAAGAGATAAGATAGATCATTATAATTTCATTCAAAATTAGTGTACTCCTTTTATTGTTTGTTTTTATTATTTTTTTTCTATTTTGCTTGTTATTCTTTCACTTCTAGCCTCAGGTAGAGCAACAAAAAAGCTCAGACAGGGAAAAAGGAAAAGTAAGAAAGGGTAGCAACACTTAGGAGCTGGCAAGAAATGAGGTGATAATAAGAAGGGAGGGAAGGCAGTGAGGTGATAACCCAGGAAGGGCAGGTGGCTCAAAGGTTAGCCAGGAAGAGAAAACAATGATTATAGTGTGAGAGAATCTAGTTGATGAGTTAGAAGGGAGGAAGCCTGGAGGCCTCAGCTGTTTATTTGCAGTGTGTCACATCTAAAAGTTGAAGAAAAAAGGGAGGATAGGAGGAGGAAGCAAAATCCTTCCTTTTCTGCATCCCTTTATATTTAACTCTCTGTTGTCTTTGGATATATCAGAGTTTCACAATTTCAGTTTCTTTGGTACTATTCCACACAGTCTACTTTGGGAAAAATTCCTCCAGATACATAAATTTTATGCGATTAACCCTGTTGGGGTTAATTGAAGGCCTTTTGCTAAGTTTTCTTTCAGTTTCAACAAAAAGCCACCTTAAGGTTCAATGTGCAGACAGAATATTATTTAAACAGAAAACAGAACCAAATTTGACTAAACTGAATGTGACCTGAGGTATAAATAACTATGATTTATGTATGTATGTATGTGTATATATATATATATATATATATATATATATATATATATATATATATATATATTCAACTGTGAGGCAGAGATAAAGAAGTGCCTGCCTTAGAACCAAGAAGTCCCTAGCTTAAGTCCCATCCCTAACATATATTGGCTGGGTAACCATTGGAAAATCACTTAACCCCTCAATGTTTCAGGCAGCTCTCTCTAAGTCCATAAATTGCAGAGAAGGTACCAACTAGCACTACTAGAGAACGTTTACTCCTCCTGCAATTAACTACTTGAATGCATATGAAAATAAAATAGTTGCAATCTTTCCATTTCTTCCTCTATTTAAAGCACTATCAAGTAAATCAATGTATTTACAAATCATTAACAAAGTTATATTAATTTTCTCATCATCTATAAATAGGAAAAAAAATTCATCTGTTCACTACAAAATTGACTAAATTATTATCAGTTTTCATTAGGAAATTTTGATTATAGATATTGTTATCATTTAGGATTCTTCCCTGAATAAAAATTTTAAAAGACAAAGAAAATAATCCTTTCAAAGTTTGTGTTTGACAGGAGATTACACCTTTAAGGTCCTATAAATGACCTATAATATATATATATATATATATATATATATATATAATATATATATATATAATATTTATATATATAATATATACAGAGAGAAAGGGAAAATTTAAGATTTTACTGGGTCAAATAATCACAGGACAAACAAGAACAAATGAATATGCATAATGTATACAACAACCACATAATAATTGAAAATTAATTATATAAAATTATAAGGAATAAAGATGGCTCTCAGAAAGATTTAAGAAAAAAACACTTCTTGTCCATTCCTTCCATCTCTTTAAAGAGTTGGAGGGTTTCATATTTTGGAAGATAACTTATACTGTCTGACTTTTTTCAAAAATTGGATTTTGATGATTTTTTTTAATATATTCTGCTACTTCTTACTTGAAATATTCTTGTTATATGGGATGTCTCTTTGAAAGAAAGGAGGGGGAGAGAAATGGAGAAATGGGGTGAATTTTGGTGATATAAAATCAAAAATAACAAAAATTTATTTTAAAAAATTCCATTGTATTATCATTTCTCAATTAAAAATAACTAGGTAAAAAAATTAGTTCTGAAAGCTTTTCTCAAACAAGGTGTCTCCCATATATATACATTAAAATCACATGATAACAACAGATGCAAATCTGGAGATAACTTGGTCAAACAATTCACTGGATATGGGCATCAAATGAGGTACAAAACAGGGAGACATATGCTCACTAAGGTTTTCTCCACTGTTATGAATGATATCATATGAAGAGGACGAACAAAGGAAGGATTCATTATTGATGGTAAGGTTCTCTAAATGATCTGACTCAAAGATAACATTGTACTAATTGCATCTAGTCCCAGAACACAATAAAGCCTAAGGGAAATCTACCATAATTCAAAATTGATCTAACCATTCACAGTGTGGGGGGAGGGAGAAAGATTAAAATAAAATCCCACAGAACTAGGAAGGCAGACTTATGTGCTAGTTCATCAATAAGTTAATCCAATATTTTATACACTACAGTTGATGAACTGAGAGTGAATGGGGGGGGAGAATCAAACTTCATCACATTTGGGTTATAGCTCATCTTCAGTGAAAACAAATGCTAATTGGTTCAAAATCCCATCTCTTTAACAATATTCTCCCAATGATTATATATGCCTGCAAATTAAGGTAAATTATGATCTCAGAAGAATCAAAATTATAGGTAACACAAAGGAAATTGAGGAAGAGGCAGGCAGAAAACCAGCAGCAGCACATTGCAAACAGTGACCTGAATGAAAAGTAAAAGTAACACTAAATATATTTATGGAAAAAAAAAGGTGGAATGCCAGTCATGTCTTGGTAACTTTCTCAGTCTCTTTTATTCATTATCCTTGAACCAAGTCCCTGTCTTGGACTTTCTTTTCTCTATACCTTCTCTATGTAATCTCATCAATTATACTGGATTGAAAGAGCATCTCTACAGATATCTTACAAATCTATGCAGCTAATACTAATCCCCAAGCAATATTTTGAAATTACTGCTACATAATTCCACTTGGAAGCTCCACCTCAAATTTTTTCATGTTCAAAATGGATATTTCACTGTTTTTCCCTTGTTTCCTCCCATCTAAATTTCTCTTAAAAAAAGTTTCTTATGTTTTTTTTGATTACATGCAAAGATAGTTTTCAACATTCACTTTTTGAAGGAATTTTATTTCCAAAAATTTCCCTCCCTCTTTTTTCCTCCTCCTTGCCCAAGACAGCCAGGAATTTGATTATAGGTCATACATGTACAATTACATTAAACATATTTCCAAATTAGTAAAAAATTTCTCTATTTCTTTTGAGGCTCCCGTTACACATCCAATCACAGAGGTTCTTGACTGGATAACTTTGCTTAATTCCTTTTTTCTTTACCCTTCAAGTCTAATCAGTTGCCAAATTGGTTGATTCTGCCTCCACAATATTGCTTCATCACATCATTAACACCCCTTTTTAAACCCAAGATTATTCAAATGTACTATTAAAT
Organism: Macrotis lagotis; assembly: GCF_037893015.1. Lineage (NCBI taxonomy): Eukaryota > Metazoa > Chordata > Mammalia > Peramelemorphia > Peramelidae > Macrotis > Macrotis lagotis. Next base: position 165,918,873 of record NC_133664.1, read on the forward strand.
GGATGCTTTGAGCTTCCTAATTATAGAATAACAATTTCTAAGATTGAAGAGTTCTAAAGGGTGATCTAATATGATGCTAAATGGATTACAACATATCTGGGGAAAAGTCATTAAAATTCTTCTTGAAAACTTTCATTGAGGGGAACTCATCAACTTCCAAAGTTATTTTGGATAACTGCTATGAACTATCTTATATCAAATATATATCTACTTCCCTGCACATTCTCCCCATTGATCGTGGTTCTGCTTTCCAGGGTCCAATAAAATAAGTCTAATATTTTATCTATATTATAATCTTTCAATTATTTGAAGATAGTTGTCACATCCCCAGTGAGACTTTTTTGCTTCTTCAGACAAGAATTCTTCAGTTTCTTTAACCAATTCTTATTTGGCACAGCTGGAGGATCTTCATTATCTTGATTACCTTTCCCTGGAAACTGTACAGGTTTTCCATCTTCTTCCTAAGATATAGTACCCATATTTGAACTCAGTGATATAGATATGTTCTGTCTTAGGACTTCTAGCACTTAGTTTAGAATACTGATTTACTAATTCCACTTAAACTACATTAGCTTTTGGGGGGGTGACCATATTATATCGTTGTCTTATGTGGGTCTCGAAATTCACTAAAACCTTCAGACCTTTTTTTTAATAGAAAAGCATTGACTTTTTGCCAGAAGAAGAGTACTTTGTACTTAATCTTATTTAATTTTAAATTAGTCAAACATTCTAGGATGGCAAGATAATGTTTTACAACACTGAATCATAACTTCAGAGCTATAAGAAACCCCAGAGAACACTATATCCAACCCCCTCATTTTAGAGATGAGGAAACCAAGACCCAGAGTGGCAGTGGATTAATTTGGCTTAGGTTACAAAAGTAAAGTAATAAGAACAAAATTTGAACACAGGCCCTCTGATACTGCAGGTAGTATGTGCTGTTTTCACAATATCATACTGTCTCATGTTAGTTATCTCTCCTATCTACATGTTAATCTAAAATTTGATACATTTATCATATGTGCCTTTATGCAAAGTCATACAACACAGGAATGCCATTCAACGGGTCCAAGAACACATCCCTAGGGTACTCCAATGTAGACTTTTGTCTAATTTGACACTGAATCTTTAATACTACTCTGAATCTCTGAATCCATGTAATTGTACTATCTAACTTGTGGGTCTCTAATTTGTCCACAAAAAAATTAAGATTTTGTAAAATGTGTCCTAAAAATCTAAGTAAACTGTATACACAGAATTCTCCTGCTCCAAATTATTTTATTTAGCACCTAAAATCTTATTTTCTCTTCTTAAGTCCTCATGCTCCTCACCAAACTTAGCCAATTGAATTCAAAAATGCTTTAAAAAATAATCTTTTGTGGGGCAGTTAGGTGGTGCAGTAGATAGAGCACTAGCCCTGGAGTCAGGAGTACCTGAGTTCAAATGTGACTTCAGACACTTAATACTTACCTAGCTGTGTGGCCTTGGGCAAGTCACTTAGCCCCATTGCCTTGCAAAAAAATAATAAATAAATAATCTTATTTTTACTCATAGCTTTTGTGTTTATAATCACACATCAATTTTTGAACATGTCCTTCCCCAATCAATGAGACGTTCTTTGTAACAAATATTTTATTTCCACAAATTACAAATAAAAACATTCATTTTTTTAAGTGTTTGGATTCCAAATGCTGTCATTCCCTCCTCTTCTTTCCAGGCTGAGACACTAATCAGTCTAAGTCGTACATATGTAATATTTCCTTATTAGTTATCTTGTGGAATAAAACGAACTTAAAGGAAAGTTAAAATAGTATGTTGATATGCCATCAGTTTTTCTTCTGGAGGCAGAAAGTATTTTTTATCATGAGTTCCTTTGAAATTGCATTAGATTACTCTTTTACTGAGAATAAATTATTCTAGTTGTTCCTCATATAATATTACTGTTACTTTGTACATTTTTCTCCTGATTCTGTTCACTGCTCTCTTCATCAGTTCATATAAGTTTTTCCTTCCTATATTAAAATAATATTACATACAATGCTACTAAATTTTAAAAAACCAGGGGTGGGGCAGCCAGATGGATACAGTGGATATAGCACTAGTCCTGGAATCAGGAGGACCTGAGTTCAAATGTGGCCTCAGACACTTAATAATTACCTAGCTGTGTGACCTGGGGTAAGTCACTTAACCCCATTGCCTTAAATAAATAAAATTTAAAGAAGATAAAAAGTAAAAAAAGATTTTAAAAATGGAAAGGAGGAAGCAGTTCAACAAAGTTATTGATTTGCATTGATAAGTCTATTAAAGCAATAAGCATTTATTGAGCATCTAGTATGTGCCACACAGTTGCCTATTATTTGTAAGAAAATATACTAAGAGATAGAGATACAAAAACAAGTTGAAAAATCTTCACTGCCCCCCAAGGTCCAAAGAGCTTAAATTCTCCACCCTAATGCATGAGAATAGATAATGGTATACACGATAATGTAGTGAAGAGAGAACTACCAACTAGGGGAACTAAGACTTTTTAGGAGATAGCACATGAACTGAAAATTAGAATTAGAATTTCTAAGAGGAAGAGAAAGTGTATTCTAAGAAAGGTACAGAGCTTGAACAATGGTATTGAATTAGGCATTGATCTAGAAAATTCAGAGAACACCAGGTAAGTCAGTCTTGCCAGAATGATGTTATGAATGAGGAGCAGTAAATCTGGAAAGGGATGCCAAAACCAGACTACAAAAGGCTTTAAATGTTAAGCTGATAATTTTGTATTTTCTCTTAGAGGTAACAGAAAACTATATCAGCCATATATGAAAGCATGCGGTGTTCCTCTCTAGAAGCATATCAGTTCCTTAACATCTAGGATTCTGACATTTTTAACCATTGAATAAATAGCCTTTAGAAATCTGTTGTGTTTTTCTTTGATTTGTTGAATTGACAAAACTTAATTCACCCACATATGGCAAAATTTCTCTTAGACTTCTAGAAATGTGGATAGAGTTAACACTTTTTTAGTTACTGTTTTATTGGTTGATAGTTTATTATTTAGATGCATAATTTATTACCTAGTAGAAACCACACTAGTTTGTTCACAACTTTTATGGAAAGAATATCATTGCATATAATATCTCCCTTTTCCTGATATGTTAAGTTCCTATCACCTCATTTTTCTTCTTTTTAAAAAAAATCCTTATTATGATTGACAACTCTCTAGGAAAAGATGAGAAGGGATGCAATGCTGTAAAAACAAAATATCTCAGTAAAATTATGTTTAAAACTAACATTACGTTTTAAATATCAATAAATATCAATCAACTTAAAATTTATATTGAAACTCAAATGAAGATTCATTTTTTCTCATATCTCAAGAAATTTTCAAGACATTTGTTTCAGGAACATATTTAATTAGATTTTTCCTATAATATTATGCATTTGGCCCTTTTTATTGAAGTAAAGATATTTTATTTGTATGCTTATTGTTCAGTTGGGAGATAAACTCATTTCAAATACTATTCCTTCAGCTTTGTTACTCATCTTTGACATAGTCTTTATGGCATTATTCCAGCACATTAATGTGAGTCTGGACAGAAGGATGCACATGCATACCAAGTGCTGCTGTTAGAATGTTCTATCTGCAATTTTCTATATAACCAAATGTACAATGATAGAAACATCTCCTTCCAAGAGTTCTCAATAAGTTTCAACTCTTTCTATAGTCCTATCAGCTGAGCTTTAGGGGCAACAATTATTCAATATCTTATTCAACCAGTGCTGATATTTCCTATCTTAATTTTCACAAAAGGTAATGGGTTTTGTGATTTGGCCATTTATTCAGCTTTCATAAGACTGAGACCACCAAATGATTGCACTTAGTATATGGAAAGAGAATAGTTCAAATGTTATCATATCAATCATTATGTAACTCAGATAGATATCAATTAGTAAAGGATCTGAAATAAATTTTAATTACTACTATATAGTTGAAATACAAAAATTATGTCTATAGAATATTGTTTAGTCACTATATAGATAAAATAGTTGTCCCTTGGGATCAAGGAGCGGGAAAAAATCTTAAAGATTTTCTAGTGTTCCTCCTTTTATAGGGAACAAAAACCTGAAGCTAAGAGAAAATTAGTGCCTTGTTTCTCCCAACTCCCCTACCAGGTAGATGGGTAGCACAGAAAGCAACTGAAATTAGTTTTTCCCAGTCTGGAGTGTTTTTCCCCCTGTACTACAGTACCTCTCTTTGAGGAACTTTTGAAAGTAGGTTTCAAAAACAAATGAAATTATTTACATTTATCCTAAAATATTTTGTCACAATACAATTTGCTGCTCTTCCTAATCATAAGGTAGTCCTGATGCCTCCATTGCTAACAATCGTTTACTCTTCTGTGCCAACTATCCAAACGAAAACTAAAAAATTCAGTCCATTGTTTGAAACGTTCCACTAACCAGATGTTATGGTGTTCTGCAAACACAGTATTTGTCAGTGACAAATACACAGAAAATTCCACATGGGTGCCAAATACTATAAGAAAAAACCCCCAAAACCTTAGCCTCCCTTAATCCTGTTGGGTGATGTTTTCTAAATTATGTGTGTCTTATTAGAAACTCTGTCTAAATTCTTATTGGGTTCTTAGTATAGTACACTGATGTTAAATTCCACAATTATTTACATATACATCTTATTAACATTGACTTTCTAGTTAATTAACTGTCTGAAAAAACATACTTCTGTGGAAGCTCTTCTACTTTGAAGAAATGTAATACATGGTGAAAAAACTCTGAATTAAAACAATTCAATTCCAGCTGAAATGTTATTTAGAATTAATAATAATAATTAAAAAATAATAGCCATTATTAATGTAGTCCTGAAAAGTTTACTAAATGCTTTACAAATATTTTTGTTGTTGTTCATTTGTTTCCTTTGTGTCTAAATCTTTATAACCTCACCTGGATTTTTACAGGCAAAGACATTAGAGTGGTTTGTCATTTTCTTGTTCAGTTTTTTTTACAGATGAGGAAACTGAGGCAAATAGTTACATGACTGACTCCGGATCATATGTATTTGGTTAATTGTCTGAGGTCTGATTTGAACTTAAGTCTTTCTGATTCTAGGACTCATGCTTAATCCACTGCCCCACCTAAATGTCACTTTATGAAAATCTCATTTTAATCTCCCAACAACTCTGGGAGGTAGGTAGCATTAATAAACCTTTTACAGGTTGGGGAGGCAGAGGCAGATAGAAGTTAAGTCCCTTCCCCAGTGTCACATGGTTAGCAAGGGTCTGAGACTAGGTTCTAACTCAAGTATTCCTAACAAGATCCATCAATCAATCACTCAAACCACTGAGCTATCAATTACTAGTGGTTATTCCTCATATGGATAGAACTGATCAATCAAAAACTAGTTGTCATATTAATGTTTTTTCTGCAATCAGAATATGAAGTCATTTGCTACTGCCTCTTATTTCTTGAACTTGGCAAACTGAGATCTTAATAAATACTTGGGGAGACAATCCTAAATCTCTTTCCTTAGAGATCACAGTTCTCCAGAAGTATACAGGAAAGGAGGAACTTATAAAATTTTAGAGCTTAATTAGGTATGAACAAAAACAAGTTAATTACAGGAATGTTTTGATCTTTGGGATCAAACAGCCTCAACTGCTTGAAGCTCCTAGGATTCAAGTAGGAATCTATATGTGGGGCAGGTGACCCCTTGTCTTATCTACCTATTAAGTTTGATTTCTGGGGTGAAAGAAAAAGAAATCTGTAGCAAGAATCTTGAAGATGGGAGCATGTTAGAATTTTATCATGAAGTTTATATTATAACAGACTTCTGTGCATATTTAAAACATTTTTCTAGTTAAAAATGTACCACACATTAATAATATTTGTTAAAGGAACACCACCTAATTGTCATCATCATTATTATTATTGTTAATCAACAAGCATTAATTAAATATCTAGTATGTGCTGATACCAAACTAGAAGCTGAGGTTGCAAAGACAAAATTCAGAATTGCTGGCAGGGAGGAGATGAGGAAGAGAAGACAATATGTGTGTGTGTGTGTGTGTGTGTGTGTGTGTGTGTATACACATATACATATACATATATGTACATACACGTATAATACATCTGCATAGAAGCATGTGTGTATGTACATGTATATCAAATGAAATACATGCAAATGTGTGTCAAAAGAAATATATTCAAAAAGTAATCAAGGTAATATGACAAAGTCACTAGGAATTTGGGGGTGGAGATCAGGAAGGGTCTCTTGGAGGCACATAAACTGAATTTTGAGTAGAACTGTATTTTAAAAGGCAAAAGGAATGCATTCTGAGAGTCAGGAAGAACTGAGCTCAAATTCAAGTTACTTACCTTCAATACACCTCAGTTTCTCCAATTGTTTAATGAGAATAATAACAGTACCTACCACCCTATGTGAAAGGCTCAAATGAAATGATTTCAAAGCACTTAGCACTATATAAATATATAGGGTGCTATATTGTTGCTGTTGTTACTTATTCCAGGTTTGAGGACAACCCATCAAAAAAGTGAAAGACAGAATATTATGTCTGAGGAACAACAGCCAGACCCATTAGTCTACAGAGTTTATGAAAGAGGAATAACTATATAATAAATATAGAATTGTCCTCTGGAGCCAATCAGGTAGACCTGACCCAGGATGGTGTCTATGCAAGTAAAGAATGTAAATTAAAGATTTATAATTTTCAAAACACTTATGAATAAATTTTCTCATATCATTCTTACAACAATTCCCTATGGTAGATACTATAAGTATCATTATTTCCATTTTATAAATGAAGGAACTGAAACTCAGGGAGGTTAAAGGATTTGCCTGTGGTGTATATTTTTTAAGCAATAAAAGGATAGCTCAAATCCAGGTCATTTCACTATTATGCCATGTGGCCTAGTATGTGTGTAGGTACTTTGAGATGTGACCCAATGAAAGGTAGCATGGTAATAAAAAGGGAAATAGAACATCTGAATTAAAAACTTCTTTTTGAATGCTGAATGTTGTTACTAAATTCAAGAGGCTTGGGATATCATGTGATCATTTAAAAACAAGTATTGTCATTTATAAATGTTTAATCTCTAAACTCTCTACCCAAAATTCTATGCTCCTAGGATTTGGGAGGAAACCAATTACAAAAAGTACATAGAGTATGTCTATATCAGTAATCTCTATTTATGGTTAAGGAATCATAATGGAAAGTAACTGTTGTTTCATAAATTTTAATTTTTCTAGATATAAAAAGGGTACCTCAGCATTTAAGCTAACAAAACCTCTTCCTTCTAGAATGACTTGAAAACATTTTAATTTATTTTTTCTTACAGATATAAAAAAATTCCAGACTGTACGATTTGCTGAAAATATATAAAGTTATTTTTGCTCTTCAATGATTTTTCAGTCATATACAATTCTTTATGATTCCTTTGTCTGGTGTTCTAGGCAATTATACTATAGTGATTTGCCATTTTCTTCTCCAGTTCATTTTATATATAATGAACTGAGGCAAATTGAGTCAAAGTGACTAGCCCAGGATCACATAGCTAATAGGTATTTGAGACCAACTTTAAACTCAGGTCTTCCTGACTTCCTTGCATGTATTTCATCTGACACACATTGCATATACATATACATATATATATATATATATATATGTATATATATATACATATATATATATATATGTTCAATGCTTCACCACCTAAATGACCCATAGGTTATATAAAACAATGGAGCAAAAAGTATGTATTTTATGATATGAATGAACTTGGCAATAAACTGAAAATTTTATGAATTACATAATTATCTTCTGTTATTATTACAGTAGTAGTAACAGAATCAAGAAATAAACAATGGGAATTGAAGTGAAAACAAATAATAAACTATACTTGGCAGTCAGGGTGGTCTATAAGACTTTATGCCCTTACAGATTAACATTCTCTGCCTCCTACATTGGCATCATTGGGCTGATCTCCAACAATATTTCCATGCCATTACCTAAGGGTATTTCTTTCTCCAAGCATGGAATCATTAGGTTTTATAGAAGCCTGGACCTTAGAGATCATCTGGTGTAAGTTACTCATAAAGACTTCGTGAAAAAAAGAGGACATTCAAAAGTACATACAAAAGTCACTGAGTTCACCAGTTCCCACATTTAACTTCTATTTCCAGCTATTTTACTAGTACTTTGATTCATCCTAGGCAGTTTATCTGTCATTCTTCAAGATCTTGTCTCCATCTTATACTTTGTCAACCAAAGTTGGTAATGATTTGTAATAGCTTTACATCTATTTCAATATATTGTTCATAGATTGATATCCTATATGAAATAGAATAGAAACTCAAGGACATACAATAAAATTTCTTGATGTCTGTTACTTTATTGTTAAATTAGAATAAGCTATTATATATATATATATATATGTATATATATGTAAACCACTAAGGTTTTATAGGTATATGATATAGACATGTATGTGTATATATATGCAATATGTATATCACATATATAATATGCATATGAAATTTATTTTACATATATGTGTGTGTGTTGATTTCCACAAGGAAGATAAATTTCTAGCCTTTTTATATTAAATCATCACAGTTATATAGATCTTCAGATAAGGTGAAGAGACATCAGAGAATATTCTTAATCTATTTTGAGAGGTTTTTATTTTTATTACCTTCTGAGTAAGTGGGCAACATCTCATAGCTTTTCTCCTCTTTCTTTGTTGCCTAACTTATTTTTTTATCTTCTGCCTCTTGTACCTGTCTTTCTAGTTTGGCTTCAGAAAAAATGGTTTTCAGGAATAATGTGTTGATCAAGATTTTAAGGGAGAGAGAGAGAAGAGAAAGAGAGAGAAATAGAGACAGTGAGAGAGAGAACACTAACCTAAGGGGTGATGTGATATAATCAGGCTACCAGCATTTATTAAGCACCTAGTGTTTGCCAGAAATTATTTTAATCCCTGGACATATAAAAGTGATAAAAATTTTAAAAAAATTTCTGCTCTCAAAGAACTCACAGCCAAATGGGAGAGATATGTATATAAAGTAGAGATAATACAGATGGGAAGGCACTAGTATTTAGGGAATCAGGAAAGTCTCTTTAGAAGGTAGGGTTTTAGTTGGGACTTACAGGTAGTTAGAGGAAATAGGACATAAAAATGAAGGAGAACACTCCAGGTTTGGGAAATAGTCATGGAAAATGGACTGAGTTGGGGGAGAGAGAGAGAGAGAGAGAGAGAGAGAGAGAGAGAGAGAGAGAGAGAGAGAGAGAATGTGTCTTGTGTGGAGAACAGCATGAAAGTCAATGTCACTGAATGCTTAGCAGGGAATAGTCAAGTGCAGTAAAAATGAATCTGGATTTAGAGGATCCTGACTTTCCCATTTACTAGACTACGAACAAATCAGCTTCTTCAATTTATTATCTATAAAATTATTGGACTGAATTATCTCTAGTGCCCTGTCTAATTCTAAACCTTTAATTCTTTCTTTTTATTTATACTTCAAATCATCTTACTTTTACATCTCCTATTTTCATTCCTACCACTAAAGAGACTCTAGACTTGTAGTCCTGAACCCATTTTGACAGATAATAAAAACCTAGAATTAGTTCCCCACTTACGTAGAACTGTTACCTTATATGACGAGGAGTAACTGTACTATATCTCCACTTCTAGGGATCACACTGAGTCTATTATCCTGAGGAGAAAGAGATCATAATGGGAAGAAATACACTGGAAATTTCCACAGATCTGGACTACCTACTAGATCTAGAAAGCTCCATGGTTATGAGCTCCCTCTAGTATTCTGACCTCAAAATAGGATTCAAGAACTATGTGTGATAAATATTTTCCTCATTTTGGAATTCCTTTTCATCACAGGGTTCGATGAAAAGATGATGAATAATTCAAATATCTTGACACTGCTTTTACTAATAGTATAGGCAGGAACTAGCCACTAAAGAGTAAACTATTTAATTGGCACAGAATCGCAAAGTAAATAATAGGTAAGAGTTAAAAAATAGAATCATTCTCAGTCTCACATACAAAAATGAATAAAATTTCCCCAGAAAATTAAAAAGGAAAGGAAGAAGGCTAAGGAGAAGAGATTTTAGGGCTATTTTTCTGAGAAATGTCCAAATGCTGGGTCTTAAAAGATTAAGGTTACAATGAGATATACCTGTATCCTTACTGAAAGACATCTTCCACCACTTCCTATAGTCAGTGGTTTTGGTTTTTGTTGGGTTTTTTTTTTTGGAAGCTAAGTAACTTGATACAGTAGAAAGAGTGATAGGTATTGGGGGTGATGTGAAGGGGTTAAGAGGACCTGGATTCAAATTCTAGTACTGCTACTTATGAGTTACTTATATACTTATATATAAATTTTATAAGACTGGCCAAGTCATATCATTGCTTTATTGGTTGTTTGTACTACTTCTCTGAGCCTTAATTTTCTTTATTTATAAAATGAAGAAGGTTGGTGTAATGCCCCCTAAGATTCTCTCCACCTTTAAATCTAGGATCTTCTGACCCATGCTCTAACCAAACAACTCCTATGCTTCTGCTTCTGCTGCAACACCTATACTTTTTCTCTACACCTGCTAAAACTGCTCTCTTCTACCATAACACTTTTTTTGCAGCTACCACCTGAACCCCTACTGAAACCCTTCTCATTGACTGCCATCTGCTGTTTCTTCTTCAGGAAATGGCATTTTTTTTTTAAAGTGAAAATCCATCACCCATATGCCTTGAGACCAGTCACTACATACTAAACTCTACTTTTTGTCAGCCTTACACTCCTGTGCCCAGCAACAGAGGCAACTGTAACACTTGAAGAAAGCCTTTTTCAACAGATGGATAGATCCCAACTCTTAGTCTTATATCAAATTAGGACAACAGAATTTTATTCACCTACTCACTGATTCTGGTTGCTGACAACTTGACTATTACATGGTCAAAACCTCTTGAGAAGTTTTGTTAAGAATAGGGATGAACTTGTATTCCTTTCCATTTGCCTTTCCATCTTCCATCATGGATGTGCTTGTGCATATGTATAATGTATATCCTTGGGTAGCTAGGTGACACTGAAAAAGAGTGCTAGGTCTTGGATCAGGAAAACTCATGTTCTGAATTCAAATTGGTCTCATACACTTACACACACAAATGACCCTGGCCAAGTCACTTAATCTTGTTTGTCTCAAATTCCTCTTTTGTATAAAAAGAGGTAAAGAAGAAAATAACAAACTACTGTATTATCTTTGCAAAGAAAATTCCAAATGGAAACACAAAGAGTTGGAAATCTCAGAAAAATAACTGAATATATATATATAAATATACATATATAAATGCATGCGTGTGTGCATGCATAAGAAAATACATAGGCAAATGTCATAATTATTTGGTGGGACCATAGATTCTCATTGTAATAGTATTGTACATTATAAAAACACACTATGCTGTATAAAAATGTAGCACAGTATCAGATCACAAAGGCATAGTCTGTGTTACAATTCTACATGTTAAGTGGAATACTAAGCTATTCAACTAAATTACTTCGGATATATGGTGATAATACAAATGTTTAATTATATTTACAGTGTCACTGTGAAAATGCATGTATATGTGTATGCATGCATGCATTTGTGTTGGGTAGTGCAATTTTCTGGCTGACACTATTAAATTAAAATGTTATCAAGGGGAATCATGTGTCTTTTATAATTTACTATATACACAGGTATACACTCCAATAATTTAAAACATCATGTGTTTTTTTCAAAGAATTATTATGTCTTATAAGCAAATTTTAGACTCCCCACTGAAAAATAAATGTGCCTTTCAAAAAAATGGATGTGGATTCTGTGCTGTGGAAATACAATTATTCCAACAATGATATACACAAATTTAATAGCAAAATTACCATCATGGTGGACTGCCAAAACTAGCAGCTAATCCACTTGTCTCCATTAGAATAACAATCATTCTATTCATCTCATTCATTCTGCCATTCTCTTTATTTTCCAATGTTTCTCTGCTCTATTTGTAATTATATATGATTATAGATAACTCAGAATAGGTATTGGATAATTCCTATACATATAATAAATACCTTTTTTCAATTATCTGTGCTCTTTTAGACATTCCATAAAGTTAAAATTAATTTCTTTCTTTGAAGATAATACTAACCTGTATTAGTAAAATTATGATTAGAAAGAACTTTAGTCTTTGTTGGAATTTGTCAATAATTTCAGGTGTCTTCTCCTAAAAAATGGCTAAGCATCCTAGAAAGTCAGTCTAATAATCTAATAAATAGCCCAGTTAAAATCAACAGAACAATTTTTGTTTAGATTATGAAGCTTTTCCATTTTGTTTCCTTCTATGGCAAAGTAGTCAGCTGTATTGTGTTGTTGTTGTTTTTTTAATAGTTAAAATCTGTTTTGCCTCATGCTTCATTTTTCTTTCTACACTAAGGGTACTTAACTGAAAATCTTACACAATTTTAAATTCTGTTATATAATCTTCATCATTGCATCTGCTATCTGTTTTAGAGGATGGTGTGAACAAATGTTTCCTTTCTGATAATTTATTCCAATTTTCTGCTAAGTCAGCAAAGTCACTTTCTTTCTAAGTGTGTTTTTAAAACAGGTAATAACACCAAATACATTTGATGACAGAGAAAATGTTTGGGTATTTTAAAACTGGCTTGTAATTGATCCTCACATAAGAACTAACCTTCTGGTAATATAATCTTTAGGATTCTGCTATTGCCCAAAGGGATTCCTTTCCTGAAGATTTGCTTAGGTATCCCTAACAAAAAGGGGCCTTGGTAAAGCAACATTTAGAAAAGGCAATGATAAACAATACTCAATGTTTTTACACAATATAAATTTATTTATCAAAATGATTACACATACTGCACATTTTTTTCCATCACACACAAGCATTTTTTTCAACAGCCAGGTCAGTTTAAACTAGAAACTGACTTCTATTGGCAGTTAGTCATTTTAATTACAGTGTGATGGCTTTGCTATCTTGGAAAATAAATCATTCTTCTGCAATGGAATTCTACTTATTCTACTGTCTTCCTTCTCCCCACCTCCCCTTATATACAAAAGCAAAATTGCACCTCTGTCTCTACAATCCTCCTCTGTGGGTCCCCTCCCCCTTCTCCCCTCCCCCTTCCCATAAATTGCCATTTAAATGTTTAGTGCCCACTGGGTCGATTTAGCATCACAAGGCTATTCACAACCTGCTCTAGAGCTTAGAAATACTAGCTTTTCTCGTAATTTTCTCATTCATAAAATCTCATATTTACCAGGCACCCATTTATAAGATACAAGCATTAAGCTGCTGTGCTATTTTACACTATTTTCAGGTGTGATAATCATGACATCAATTAGTGAGACTATTAAGGAAAATAGAGGTGTTGTTCAGAGAAAAAGAATAGATTTTGCATTTAATTTAGGAGTTGGGGGGGTAGGATTTGCATGTCATATCAGTTGACTTTAGAGTATTTCATTCGAAAAGTTCTTTAAAAAAAAAAATAACCTGAAACAGTGACTTACCTTTGTGCGACAGACGTAACCGGGGGTGGGTGGTATCTGTTGCGTGACCTCCAATCCCAAACTTGAGGAGCAAACCTCCCAGGAACAAAATGATGATGTGCCCAGCGGATGCCATGCTGCTCCCTAAGCAAGTGGCTCCCTTTTGCTTCGCTCTTCACTTTGGCCCCCGGAGGGGAGGGAGTTGGAAGGGTGACTTTTCCCGCAGGAACAGTTCAAGCAGCTCTGCCAACACACCGCGACCCTTGTCACCAGAAAGCACGATGCCCGAGTGCCATCTGCCACACCGGGGTGGGAGATGTCACGGGAAGCCACCCTCTCGCTTAGGACAGTTGTTTTCAAGCTGGGAGGGCACGGACATTCCAAGGGAGGAGGAGTTGGGCTGGGGCGCTCGCTCGATTCCCCGGGAACCGACTGCAGATTCCTCAGAACTGCTTTAGCAGTCACTTTCCGCGAGGCTGTTCATTCAGAAAAACACACACACACACACACACACACACATACATCCACACACGCACCCCCACACTCTCATGCGCACACTCTCGCGAAACCCCCTCCCCAACCCCCCCACCTCCTCCTTGGGGGCTCTTCCCAGTCCCTCCGAAGTCAGCCCCTTGCTCCGACTTGCCAAGCAGCCCGTTTTAATTCACCTTTTCACCTTGGCTAATTAAAAACAAGAAGTGCCATTCCCCCCTCGGAGTTGCGGGATCCACCCAGCGGGGATGCAGGACTGTCAGCTGCTGTGTTTACAGGGAAAGTTCAGGGAGGGCTCAGGCAGCTTTCCTACTTGGCTGTCTCTAGGAAAGGGTTTCTGGTCCACGTGCCGCGCAATCTGAGGCTCAGATCCCTCCCTGGTTTGTGGCTGGTGGCCCCAGGGTGGTTTAAGCATCCAGATCCCGAGATGCAAGACTTTTATCTCCTCCCCCCCCTCCACATCCCCGCCCCGTTCACCTTTTGGGGGGTTAGGAGGTAAGGGTGTGCATCAGAGGAGGGTGGGGATGAATAGAAAGGACATTGGAAAAAAAATATGTAATTTTTAAAAGTTCTAAGGTGGTTTTGTTTATGGGGAAAAGATGCTTTTAAAACACCCACAGGTATTTTTATAAGGTTAAAAACTAAAGGTAACACAAAATAAATTTGAAATCTCAATTAAAAATAATCTATCATCGCTTCTCATCCAAGCATAATTTTTGACATTTCTTATTTTCATATGGGTATAGCACTTAACTTTGACTGTTGTAATGAATTTTAGCAGTGGTGTACTAGAGAGTCCTGGGAGGAAGTAATCTAGGCTATGAAAAACTGTTACGTCAGTGATCACCTACATTTGGCATGACCAAGAAAAAAGTCTGAATGATGGAAATCTTTTTAATTTCAACCAAAACAAATCCATTGTTTTGATCCTACATTATACTTTACATTGTGGTAGAAACACATTCCAGTGAAGCATTTTATTTATTCTATTAATTGCTCCTGTTGTAAATATTTTGCCTGTATTAAACACATATTTTCAAACAGAAACTAAATTTAATACTTTTGATTTTAACTGCCCTATCCTTCAATAGTTTATTTTTCAAGAGACTCTGTTTGTGTAAATAAACTTAACACAGTAGGTCAACTTTCAATCAATCTCAAAAACCAAACCAAACAATGTGAAGCTGTTGGCATGGAAATGAATGATCTTACTGTGGAGGGGAGGGGGGGAGAACATCCCATAAAATGTGAAAAGGGTCTTTAACAATACAAGATGCACAAAATAAGTATATAAACAGTAGCTTGGAGGGTGGAGGAAAGAAATGACCAAGACAAATTTTGAGAAATATATTTTTAACTATATGTTCTCCATTCAACAATTAAAATGGCATAATATATACCATTGAACATATATTATTGAACATCATGATATTGTGATCAGAGAGATAGTTAAATCATTTTCTGTTCATTCTTTTAAAAATTATATGAGTGCATGTGTTTCAGTAAAATGAAAATGCCACTGAGAGGTATAAATAATTAGATTTCAAAGGTCTAGGAAAAAGATGACATTCTAAACATCATTAAACAGTAAAACAACATGAAATGTTTGCAGTCTTTTAAACCTAGGGAGGTCCTTGTAGGAACTTGCACATTTTAAAAGTTACTCTGAGCTACAGACATGAAGATTGCTCTAAGTGTAACATACTGTACCTTGAGAATCCTTTTTTCATTTTCTGCTGAAAGTGAAGCAAATTGAAATCAAATAGTTCTTTTATTTTTTTTAATTTGTGTTATCTTTAAGAACTCTGGAAACAAATGTGGCTTCCATATCTTTTATTTATCATAATTGTATGACTACTTTGTACCAGTTAAATTAGACCTTTCCCCCCCATTGGTTTCATTTAACTTACTAAATTTGTTCATCATTTACATTAAAACAATAAAGTAGATTCAAGCTGTTTCAGCAGGACAAAAAAAAATAAGCCTTTGAAATGCTAATGTGGATATATTATTTACAGAATTAAGTAGTTACCGAGATTCTTTTCCATTTTTATAAATTACCCTGTAATAAATTTAGGAGAGCTTCAAAAAATTATATTCTAAAATGAAGAGATTTACGAAACTTTTTTTCATATCCTTCAAACTAAATTTTCTCCCTCCTTATGTTTATCAGTTATGTTATTTGCTCACATCTATCTTGTACTTCCTTCTGCCATTCACCACCTCACTATGTTAAGACAACATAAGCATCTGTCAGCAGGAAAACTACCTGAGTGTGACTACACAAAGCAATTATACAGTTGGAAGGAAATTAGTCCAATCTCTCACCCAGTGCAAAAATCCTTTTTAGAATCTCTCTATGGGTTCTCACATAAAAGGGAAAACTTAGTAAAACAAATGTCAAAATACCAAATCATTTGGAGCCTCAGGTGCACATGGTGAGACTGTTTCCCCTGTGTCTAGGATGGAGACCCCATGTATCCTTCTACTCATGAAATGAAGAAAGAAGGACCAAGTCAGTCAGTAAATAAACATTTATTAAGTGCCTACTACATATCAGTGCTGGGGTTACAAAGAAAGGTTAAAGACAATCACTACTTTCAAGAATCTCAGTCTAATAAGGGAGATAACTTGTTCAAATAAACTATATTCTGGATAAATTGGAAGTATCAATAGAGGGATGGCCAGATAATTAAGGAAGATAAGGAGGGAATCACTATAGAGAGTGGAATTTTAGTTGCAACCTGAAAGAAGCCAGGAATGCAAATAAGGAAATCTTTAAATTGCATCTGTCCTTTTCTTTTCTCCCCGCCCCTTCCAAATCTAGAACTATAATCAAATAAATATTACCATTCCAACTGGAAATTGTTCCCATCTCTCTAACTTTCTCACCCAAAATACCTCTTCCCTGGGAACTACTTTTTATGTGGATGTAAGAATTAGCAGTCATATTAGAATGCAAACTCCCTGGAGTTACAGGCCATCTTTACTTTTATCTTTGTGTCCTAAGGGTTTGGCACATCATGCTTAATAAATACTCCCTTTTCCTCCTTCCTTCCTTCCTCCCTCCTTCCCTTCCCTTCCCTTCCTTCCTTTCTTTCTTCCTTTTTTCCTTCCTTCCTTCTCCCTTTCCTTCCTTCTTGCCTACCATTCTTCCTTTCTTCCTTTTTTCCTTTTGATTTTTAAATGTGTTCTTGCATCCATTAAAGATATGAATCACTTACAGAACAGCTGCCTTAGGTACAGTGAGTTGAAGGAGTCGAGCATTAAGTAACAGAGCAACAGTGACAGGTACTCTTGGGAAAATCACTTAACCTCTCTAGGCCCCAGTTTCTTTATCTATAAATGGTTTCAGGGGGAAGGGATCCAATATGTCTTTCCTTGCAAGTTCCATTTCCTATGTTCCTAATCCTTGGAGAGAGAGAGAGAGAGAGAGAGAGAGAGAGAGAGAGAGAGAGAGAGAGAGAGAGAGAGAGAGAGAGAGAGACAGAGAGACAGACAGAGAGACAGAGAGAGACAGAGAGAGAGACAAAGACTTAGAGTCAGAAAGTTAGAGAAAGAAAAAAAAGACAGAGAGAGAGACAGAGAGAGACAGAAAGAGAGACACAGACACACACAGAGACAGAGAGAGGAAGGGAGAGGAAGAGAGAAAATAAGGAGGGAGGGAGAGAGGGAGAGACAGCATTCCTGAAGTAACTATCTGACAGTTTGACAGTTTAAGCTTCTGGTTACAACTTCACAATCACTACTGGCAATTCTTGACCCATTACTGTATAATCCTGGGGCAAGGTGGAGAGTAAACTTCCACACAAGAATCCCCCATAAACTATTCCTATTTAGAAGTTGCTTTTATGCAAATAAAGAACTATCAAGTTACTGGTGTCACTGCATGAAAGTTTAAGAGGACAGCTGTTTCCGCCCAATCAGGTCCAGGGAAAGAAGGAATGAGAAGCTTCTGCTGGGGTGGGGAGAGAATATGAGAATATGATTGTTCTGCTCTAAAGCAGCATGATACCACAGTAACAGTCCTGAACATGTTTAGTTAGACGGGACATAGGTTCAAAATTAGGCAATACTATGGGGCAAGTCACTTAAATCTTCATGAGGTTCAGTTGTCCAATAGATAGGATGGGAATAATAGATAATATTATTCTTAGAATATTTGATTGGTGATATTTTAAAGATAAAATATTATAAAAAACATTTACTCAAAATCTTAAAACACTGTACAAATAATGTTTTTTCTTATTTCAAACAAAATTCCAAAACTCATGTTCTTATAAAAGAAAATGGTCCAAAGGATCCAACTTTGGAGGTCTTCTAGTTCTTCTTATATTACAGATGAGAAAAATAAGACCTGGAGAAATTCAGTGATTTCCCCAAGGGTTCTTGGGCATTATTCTTTAGAAGTGATCACTGTACCCCTGTTTTCTAACTATAAATCCAAATACATTTTCCCACTTTGTCACAGAAGTACCTTCAAGGAATTTACATTCTTCAGGTAATTCTTAAGTAATGGTAGGAATATAATATCTCAAGTATCTTGTGGTTTAGGTTCACTTTTGTGGGTTTACCTGAGATCCTAAATACCATTTATAGTATGATTTTTATTACTTGTTTTGTTTTTGCAAGGCAATGGGGTTAAGAGACTTGCCCAAGGTCACAGCTAGGTAATTATTAAGTATCTGAGGCCAGATATGAACTCAGGTCCTCCTGACTCCAGAGCCAGTACTCTATCCATTGTATCACCTAGCTGCTCCTATAGTTTAATTTCTATAAGAAAAAGAATCTGTTTTTCTTCAGGCTGGATATCTGATTTATAAATGAATGTTTGAAACATAATCAACTGACAAAGTTCAGATTGCCTCTATAAACTGGAATTGTAAATATAGTGGAATTAAAGACAGAAAACCTGGATTAAAACCTTGTTCCTATGTGATTTTGGTCAATTCATTCACATCTCTGAGCTTCAGTTTCCTCAGTTATAATATCAAAGGACTGGCTAGGCAGGTCTTCCAGTCTCCATATCCCTTAAGGTGATCCACTCGTCCAATTGATTGAGTATAAGCTAGGCCTCTTAGTTTATCATAGCCATCTGATAACTTTAGACTCCAGACCATGCTTTATATTCACAGGTGGTCCACTCTGAGTCACTGGAGTTTTAAAAGTCTGATTGCCTCATTTTTACATTAGAGAAATAGGGTTTCAGAGGTGAAATGACTTGCCCCAAGTCATATATATTTTAAGTAATAGAATTAGTCTTCCAATTCAAGTTCTCTAACTTCAAATAGTGTAGAATTCTCTACTCACCTGAAGATAAAATATTCAGGTGGCCATGGTTTGTCATTTCTCACTTTTTTTTCTAATGCTAGCCCTGCTGTTTTTGTGATTAGTGGGGCTGGAGTCTCTCATGTATCCCACTTAGGTGTGATTCCAGACTGGAAGCCTCTATGGAAAGTACTGCAGTCATCAAATCATGTGCCCTCCCTTACAGTTTTCCTAGGATCATGACTTGTCTTCTCATATTTGATACCTAAAAATGCACACAAAGCAACCCTTTCAAATGAAAATGTTAAATAGGAAAGAATTAAAAGGGAGACAGCATTTGAATTAAAAGGAATTAGGAAACGCCTTTTGTAGAACTTGGGATTTTAATTGGTATTTGATTGAAACTAGGAGAACCAGTTGGCAGGCTTGAGGAGGGATAGCATGCCCGGCATGAGAAACAGTCAGATAAAATGGCTAGAACCAAGAGATGGAATATCTTGTGCTAGAAAACAGGAAGGAGACCAATGTCACTAAAGAGTATATGAGTTGAGGAATAAAGGAATAAATAAGACTGGAAATGCTCGTTGGGTTAGGAAGTGGGACAGAAAAGGTCATAGGTTAGGGAAAGCCTTGAGGGGCAGCTAGGTGGCACAGTGGATAGAACATGTGCCCTTAAGTCAGGAGCACCTGAGTTCAAATCTGACCTCAGACAATTACCAATCTGTGTGACCTTAGGTAAGTCACTTAAATCCCATTGCGTTACAAAAAGAAAAGAGGAAAAAAGCCTTGAATATCAAAAAAATATATTTTTATAATTGATCCTAGTAGCAAAAGGGAGCTATTGGAAATTATTGAGCAGGATCAGACCTATACTTCAGGAAAATCACTATTAGAGACTGAATAGAGAAAGGATTAAAATGGGAAGAAACATGAGTTGAGCAGACCAATAGCAGTTTCTTGTAATACTACAAGCATGAAGTGATGAAGGACTGCACCAAGCTTGTGACAGTCAGAGGAAGACAGAGGAGAATTTCAGAGATGTTGTCAAGATGAGATAGGCAACAGATTGAATATGGTGGGGGAAAAAATCTTGATTGTGAACCCGAGGGACTGGGAGATTGCAGTCTACCCTCTAAAGTAGTGTTTAGCCTGAAAGGCCACCTCTTCCTATAAGTTGAGGGAGGGAAAAGATAGGGGCAAAAAGTGTCTACATTATGATATAAGAATGGGGAAAAGAGGGAGCTCCTAGAGAATGGTCTCAATTTTTCTACAAAATATTTGCCTCTTTGTGTTAAACTAAATAAAGCTGAAAGAAAGTTCTTACTGTCAGATTTTTTTTCACTGAGGTACTAATTTAACATCATACACAGAAATATGACCAAGTGGAAACTCATAAATGGATCGATTTAATGTATTCATTTCAGTGATCAGTTGAAGAGATGAAAATGATTTTTGTTTTTAAATTTCATTTTTTCAACTGGTAGCTTTCCACATTAGAGTCAATTTTGTAGACTTTTGTCCTGAAAAGTGACTTCAATGGAAATCAAGTAAAAATAATGTATTCAAATATTTATATTATCTCTTATTTCTTGGTTCAATTATCTTTAATAAACATTATTAAGGGCCTATTATATACAATTCACTGTCCTAGATACAAATATGCAAAGAAAATTTCTCCCTTTGAAGAATTTATATTCTACTTGTATGTTTGTGTTTGTCTGTGTATGTGTGTGTGTGTGTGTGTGTGTGTGTGTGTGTGTGTGTGTGTATGTGTGGTATGGTGTGTGTATATTAGATATTGAACACAATTATTTTATTGTTCATAATTTGTGTTTTTATTTAAGGTGAGGAGAGACTTCAGAGGTTATCTAGTCTAGTCCCTACCTGAATTATGAATGTCCTCTATATCCTAAGAAAATTCAATCTCTGCTTTAAAAACCTTCTTTACCCTTATAAATCTCTCAGTGCACATACATTTTTAATGTTGTCCAAGACCATTTGAAAGTTATTTTGAATTCATAAGAAAAGTGGGCACCAAGCTTAAAGAATTGGGGATTTATAAAGGTGCTTTCAAATTATCAATGTCAAAATTTCACACTCAAAGTGTTAATAAAGAAAATGAAAAGAAAATGACACATAATTCGGAAATATTTCAATAGAAAGTTTTCTCAGCGACCTATTTGTGATTCAACTTACCATATCAAGCTTTGAATTCCAAGTAGACTGGAGTGTGGAGCTTCACTCTGGGCTTATGACCATTTCAGGGCAATTCAGTGACTGTATTAGAAGATTAAATATGAGAAGTCATAGGCCCTTAGTTAGATTAGACTTGTCTTAGGTGGGTAAGCAGTAACATTGAAATACTTGTAAATGTCAATAGACCAAAATACTCAAGAAAAATGTCCTACTGGAAATGTGAAATTAGATAGAGGTAAATAATTTATTGATATTTGTGCATGTAATGATGGTAATAATCTTACTATGGATCATGTTTCTCTTAATACTGGGCTTGGAAGTAGGGAAGCTTTATTCAAACATATAGAATCTATTCTATTTATGGTTACGAGGGAAGAAAGCATAAGGTTCCAAGAAAGGATTATGGATAATAAATCACTCACAAATAATTACTTGTGTTTATAGTGTTTTATCCAAAGGATTCCAAAGTTTTCAAACAAACTTTACACACTAATGTACATGTACTGTGAGCAACTTTTGTACTCAGCCTACTCAAGGATTTAACTAGCTATAAAGCCAATAGTAAAATGTGACAATTTGTAGTATAGGAGTTTATCACTAGCTCTTTTAATATCATCTCAAGATTACAGACCACCCACCTCTTGGCTCCCTGAAAAATATTGAACTTTTTTGGTGGTGGCTTTTGTCATCTTTTGGTTTGTTTCTAGTTATGTGTGCATTCATACTCATCCATAGATACATATATATGTATATGTATTATTAATATGTGATATATTTCAAATTATGACTCATAGAATTTCACCTTACTTATCTTACTTCATCTTAAGCATTTTTAAAAATATATTTTTTCATCATTTTCTTTTTCCCAACAGTGACAAAACCTTCCCAACATTCAGTTTTGTATCATGAAGTATCTAAAGATTGCAGGGGTATGTAAGAATAGTTTCTTTCTCTTAATTATTTGGATAATTATTTAAATCTTCTCCTTTGTCTTAGGTATTGTTTACTACCTGGGTAGTTAATTATCATTGTGTTCATATTTTACATAAAAGGCAAAAAATTAAGTGTAAAGAATAAAGAACATGATCATAGTCAGTAGTGAAAAATACAAGGGATGATTTTTAATATAGAAAATTCAATTACCCATCATTCACTTGGAAAACAATCAATCAACAAGGCCAAATTTCTGGTAATATCTTAGCATCTTCACTTGTACCATATTTTTGGAATTTAGTTGGCAATGACTATAAAAAGTTTATACATTATGTCAAATTGTCATAGAGTCATTGTTTGTACCTGTTTCACATTAAAGTAAATGGTAACAAACACCAAATCTAAAGCTATGAAAACTATAGCAAAAAAATCAAGATACAACATATTAAAAAATCATTTTGGCTCAGTCTGCAGATTTAAGAGTTCAAAAGAAACAGGATAAAGAGAGAAAGAATCTGGCAAAGGTACTGGCAAGTTTCTTTTCCCCAAGGACTTCCTGTTCCTAATACTCTAAGAACTGGAAAAGAAGAAACAATAGGTGAGAAGAAAAAACTCCAACTAAATACAGACCTCCCTAGAGGAGTAGTCATGAGGCATAAAATAGACACACATACATACATACATTCACACAAAATCAGTAGTATTATTCTTCAACATCTCAAGATTTCCTTGCTTTTTTTTTAAAGTCCTAATTTCCATTAATTAGTTTTAAAATGTGTGGCATACATAAGTCCAATCTTGCATAAAACAGTTTCAGGTATAGTACCTTTAAAAAATTAGGATCTGATTTTTTCCCTCTTCTCCCTCCTCTCACTTTGTTGGATATTTATAAAAAGATATTGATGCCACCCCTTTCCCCCTCTCAGGTAGCACCAGTTGATTTGAAAGAAATCAAGCACCTTTTTTTTTTTTTTTATCAGAACCTACCAACGTTTAGGAAAATGCTAATTTCCCTTTTGATTATATTTGTGGGATGATGCTCATTTTCCTCAGTCTGCTCTTATTTCTACTTTATTTTCACATTATTAAATCTGATAGGAGGAAATTAAATGGGAAAATGAGTTTCAATCCTGTATGAAACATTTAATTTACTATGTGACTCTGAGCAAGTCATTTCACTTCTGTTTACCATTTTCTTCATCTATAAAAAGGGGAGTAAGAATCCCAGAATGTTGAGTGTATAAAGTGAAATTCTAGTAAAGCATTTTATGAACTTTAAAGGGCTACATAAATCCTAGTTATTAATAGATATTATTATTTTGCATACATTTTATACACTACAATAAATGTGAACATTTTTATTTTGAAATACCTGAATATAAATACAATCCTCTTGAGGACCAAGACTATGTCAAAAACACTTTTGGCAACTTATACAGTTGCATTTCACTGTACTACACATTACTCTTACATAATATTCTTTTGTATAATATAACAGTCTAGTTTTCTTCACTAATATAGGAAATTTCTTTCATTAATACAGGAAATTCCTTGGGTTAAAATGAAGAACTTATCAATGCTGGTTAATAGCATTTTGCATTTTAAAATTGTAGATAGCTTCCTACTATCCTAGGTAAGTATCAAGTTATTTTCCCAGAAATTAATTGGTGCTAGAGGTGGAATTTAAATGCTTACCTGTCTGACTCCAAGGCCAGTACTCTATCTCCAACAACACAATGGCTCTTACATCTTTATTACTTCTCAAATATGTTTTCATGGTATGGAGGCACAGCTACTTACTCAGCTACCTAATGTGGACCCAACGGTAAAATGCTTAGTGAATAGTAAGGGCACAAAGGCCTTTCAGGAAATTGGGTATCAAGCAAGAAATTAATTTTGGCCAAAGTGGTTCATGAAATCATTGGTTTAAGGCAAGGAAATGTTTTAATTTTCCATTTGTTAAAAGATTGCCTTTCCTAAAAAGATGATGAATCTTTATGAAGTATTGAGTTCTCCCTGAATAACAAATCTCCAGCTCCGTGCTTTAACAGTAGCTTACATTGATGACTTATCCAAAGCAACTCATGAATCAAATGGCAAAATACAAATAAATGTGTGTGGTTGTGTGTGTGTGTGTGTGTGTGTGTATACAAGAATTTTAAAACCTATTAAGGGATGGTTTTAGTCTAGGATTTTGATGGAAACAAAGAAAGACTAATTAATTAAAAGATATTAATTCATATCTCAAATTAAAATATTAAAACTGAAAAGTCATTAATGTACATATTATTTCCATCAATTAGAGCCCATTGTTCTTATCTTATTTGATTCTTGTCTAATCATTTTATAAATCCTTCCTCGCTATCATATCCCCCAAAATAAACCTCTGTAATGTAGCAGTCTGATTCTAGCTACATGACTTCATTTCTCAGTTGTGCATGACCTCACTGATGACCTTTTCTCTCTCATTTCTTTTTTAAAAATCTCTTTTAAAAAGTTTTATTGATGTATTGCTCCTGTTTTTACACTATGGATAGTTATAGATGAATCCTTTATAAGAGACATCTTGTAATATAGAAAACCAGTTCAGTGTTGTACCCTCCCATTTCTGTATTGTTTTAAATGAAATCTTTTTCTTCTCTCACACCCCCTTGAAAAACAAATAAAAACAAATTTCTTGTAACAAAATAATTTTATACATTATATACATATATATGCATATACATACATATATATGGGTATGTATTTATATATGTATATTATATTTAAGAAAAACAAATTTCCTCAATGGCTATAATCTTATCACTTCAATGTCATGGATAGCTGTTTCATCTTTGTTCTTCTGGAATCATGAATTGTCCTTATACTGATAATGATTCCTACAACTTTCAAAGTTGTTTTAATAATGAAATTTTTATTGTATAAATTATTCTTCTGTTTCTACTCATTTCATTCTTCTTCTCTTTATAAAAGTCTTAGAAATTGTTCCTTTTCATAATACTGATGCTAATTTGAATTCTCCTGGTTCTGCTCTTTGACTCTGCAACAGTTTACATAAGTCTTTCTATGTCTTTTTGAAATTGTGACTTTCTTCATTTCTTATAGCACAGTACATGATTATATTCAAATAATATAGCTTATTCAGTCATTTCTCAAAGATGGGATCTCCCCTTAGCTTCACTTTTTTGACATTACAGAAAGACCTGCTATAAATATTTACATACATAATAGATCATTTCTTCTTTCAGAAAAATTTTCAAATTTTGGCAATTAAAAAGTTTTTACACAAAATCCAATTAAATTACTATTAAAAAGGAAGCAATTAACTTAGGAGAAATCTACTTAAAATTTCTCTGAGAAAAAACTCATTTCCAATATTTAAAAAGGACTGATTCAAATATATAAAGGAGTCATTTTCAAATGATATCTTGTCTAAGGATTTGAGTAGGTAGATCTCAAGAGAAGAAAATCATCAACAGTCATATAAAAGTGTTCTAAAGCATTTTGAATTAGAAAAATAATGCAAAATTAGAGCAGTTTTTTGAGATTTCACCTTATAATAATTATAACTGGAAAGAAGAAAATGATAAATGTTGGAAGGGTTATAGGGTCATAGGCATAATGATCCACTGTTGGTAGAACTAGGATCTTATATATTCATTTGGGGAAACAATTTGAAATTATTAAAAAATTGCTAAAAGAGATCAAAGTCAGAGGGAAAGTTCTGTCATGCTACCACTTCCAAATAAATCATCAAGGGTAATATACTACAACCTACATATATCTATTAAAAGTTCGTTGAGGGTCACTAGGTGGCACGGTGGGTAGAGCACTGGCCTTGGAGTCAGGAGAACCTGAATTCAAATGTGACCTCAGACACACAGGTAAAAACAAACAAAACTAAATTAACTATGTGACCTTGGTCAAGTCACTTAGCTCCATATTTTTACAAATACATGTTATGAAAGTTTTTACAACATTCATTCATAAGCATATGTATGTTTTTGTTACAAAATTTCCTTCCCCCCCCTTCCCACCCCTCTCCCCTCAGTGGTGAACAGTCAGGTTAACATTGTACATACATATTTGTGATAAATATGTTTGCAGATTAGTCATTTGCAGTATGAGGAATTAGGTTTAAGGGTAAGAGATATATGTAAGAGATATTTTTTATAAAATATCAGATTCTGAAGGGGTTTTTTCAGTTTGGTTTGGTTTGGTTTTTTCTTCTGTTTGGGGATAGCATTGTCCATAGCCAATCTAATATGGTTGTCCTAGCTCTCTGAACGGCTGAGAGTTGCTGCATCCATCAAGGTTGATCATCTCACAATGTTGTAGTTAATGTGTACATTGTTTTCTTGTTTCTGCTCTCTTTGCTCAGCCTCAGATCCCATAAGTCATTCCAAGCTTCTCTAGAGACTGAACTTTTATGGTTTCTTATAGAACAATAATATTCCATAGTATTCATGTACCATAACTTGTTTAGCCATTCCTCAATTGATGGACATCCCCTCAATTTCCAATTTGCTATTACAAAAAAGAGCTGTTATAAATATTTTGAAACATGGGGGATTTTTCCCATTTTTTAATGATTTTTCTGGATATAGACTTACAATTGGAGTTGGTGGATCAGAGGGAATGAATAGTTTTATTCTTCTTTGGGCATATTTCCATATTGCTCTCCAGAATGTTTGGATCATTTCACAATTTCTCCAGCAATGCATTAATGTCTCAATCCTCCCACAACCTCTACAACATTGATTATTTTCCCTTTTTTATCTTAGCCAATCATTAGCCTTGCAAAAATTAAAAAAAAAAACAACAAAAAGTTCTTTGATATTACCCTTTAGATAACAAGAAATGTTTCATTTTATTTTGTTAATCAAAAAAGAGGAGAGATTTCCCTTAAAAATGGAAAATGCATTACCTTATTCTGAAATCATTTAATGTGAGATGAATTAGAGGGAAATATGAAAAATTTACTCAGCACTAAGTATTCAAATGGAATCTTGTATTTGAAATGCTATTTTATTATGGTCAGGATATTATCTTTCCTTTAGATATAAAAGCATACGTAGACATTAAACAATTAACTAATAAAGAATCATTTATTTTGTTAATCTAAAAGAGGACAGATTTCCTTTAAAAACAGAAAAACTAGGGGCAGTTAGGTGGTGCAGTACATAGAGCAGCTGCCCTGGAGTCAGCAGTACCTGAGTTCAAATGCAGCCTCAGACACTTTATAATTACCTAGCTGTGTGGCCTTGGGCAAGCCACTTAACTCCATTGCCTTGCAAAAATCTAAAAAAAAATATCTAAAAACTGTACCTTATTCTGAAATAATTTAAATGTAAGATAAATTGGGGGGAAAAGAATTAAAAATTTACTCAGCACTAGCTATTCAAATGGTATCTTATATATTTAAGGTATTTGAGATGTTACTTTATTATGGTCTGGATATCATGTTTCTTTTATATTTAAGAGTATATATAGACAATAGGCAATGAACTAATAAAGAATCATAGTTTCCTATACAATTCTCTTTTTCTGTTCTTTATGGAGCTGTTCAAGTTTTTAGAAGTTGATTAGATTCAGTCAATTTAAAAGACTTTTTTTAAAAATAGGCCTTGAACAAAAAAGTGGCCATAAATTCAAATTCTTATGTTATTCTCCTGTGATAGGACCATGATTCTCACATTTCCCCCAATAAGGACTAGCTTTCCCTAAACGATGAGAAAACTGTCTCTGGGACTTAACTGGTCCCTATATTCCTTAACACAAAAAAACGTAGTAACCTCTATCTTTGCCCTTCGAACTTGTTGGACTGAAGAATGATCATCTCCATACTTTGTCTTGCCTAGCACTTTTTCTTAAAGAGAATTCCTGCCCAAAGAAACTAAAATGCTATTATATGCTTATTGCATAATCTTGCTATTCTAGCTAAAAGCAAATCTCCTTTTGTTAAATAGCTAAATAACTTATAAAGACTTCATATTGTTCCCACATCAAACATAAACTAACAATGTCTTGGCATTAGACCCTCCCTAACACTCTCCCTACACATATAGACATCACTATCCTTACAACCCCCAAATACATTTAAATCTTTACTGAGATCTAAAAAGAAAGGATAAAATCAACTGGATATTCTGTTAGGTGATTTAGTTTGACAGACAGGGATAAGAAATGAGTATGTTGCCAAAGAAACATCTGTAAATGTAAGGGATATTGTGTCTGCTGTTCTCACATTCATTTAACTTTACTATGAATTTCAACAAATCAGGTAAAGTTCTCAAAGCCAAATATTTGTTTTTAAAGGAAAAGTGTCATAAATGAATTTCAATCAAAACACTGATATGGAGAAATGCTTTAACAGTTAACAAAGAAAAACTAATCAGAATATCTTATTCCTGCAATCAGCCTGATATGCTTTAACCATGACTAAAGTGCAAGTCACAACAATCAGTGTGGTAAGTGAAGGATGAAAATCAAATTTACAGATTTCCCAGGAGGAATATGAGGATTCCTGGAGAGTTGTGAGGGAATTAGTTTTAGGTTTTCATTGCTACTGTTTTTTTTTAACCTAATCAAAATAGAAAATCCTCAGCAATCATTTTTTAAAAAGAAAAAAAAAAACATGCCAGAGATTTCTTTTAGGGTTATAAAGCAAGAATATAGCAGTGGAGTTATATATTAAGTACTATTGTTCCTATTAAAACATAAAGAAAAGTAAATATAAAATTAATGATTTAAAAGTTTGATTTCTTTTCTTAAAAAAAGTAGTGACAGGGTGGCTAGGTGGCGCAGTGGATAGAGCATCTGCCCTGGAGTCAGGAGTACCTGAGTTCAAATCCAGCCTCAGACACATAATAATTACCTAGCGGTATGGCCTTGGGCAAACCACTTAACCCCATTGCCTTGCAAAAACTAAAAAAAGAAAAAAAATAAGTAGTGAAGTTAAAGATTTGTCATGAGGTGGTTCAGGTCATTTTCCCACTGAATTTAAATGGCAGTGAGATTCAGTAGCCCCCTTGTCTGGGTGGGTTTTTAAATACCATGCCACTTACCTCCTGGTGTGAGGAAGGGGGAAAGAAAAGGAGACCTAAAATTGGTCTACTTGACCTGACCCTGATCTACTTACATTGGCAGTTGGGGAATCCCATCTTGTGGTCAAAGCAAAGTGCAAAATCTTTTTTTGAAAATTCCACTCATTAGGGGTGGAGACAAGATGATGGCAGGAGAAGAGCCTCTCTTAGGTGATCTCTCTAAAATATTTCAAAAACCTTAAAATTATGGCTCTAACTAAATTTTTGAGAGACAGAAAAACACAGAAAGGTCCAGTGAGGCAATTCTCCAGCCCAAGGTAACCTGGCAAATAGTAGAAAAACTGTGTTCTACAGATGTTGAAGGGGCGGCCACACCAGAGCAAAGGAACTTCAGTCACCCAGGTGGCTGGGAACACCAACCCAGCAGCAAAAGCAGTTTCCTGGTCTACACCCCAGGGAGCACAACTTGGAAGATCAAGCTCTCAATGTCACCATGGCACTCAGAGAAACCCAGATCCAGGAAATGTAAGCAGGCTGGTAGAGTTGCCCAGCAGGAGCCTCCAGGCAGCTGTGACCTGAGTGCTCAGTTCAAGGAAGGTAAAGGAGTGGAGGGAGACTGCCGAGGTCTGTCCTCTGTACCTGGAACAGGATTCTGGGACTTGGACCACATTTAGATCCTGGTAGCAGTCTAGGCCCCCCATAGAGCAGCTCCCCCCAATGGCAAAAGGGTAAGCTTTGGTCATTTATAGATCAGGAGAGCAGTCAGAACCTCGCACACTGAGATCCTTGTGGGAGTGTCCAATAATACTCAAAAGCTCAGGAAGCACCTCCAAACCAGGCACAGGCTGGGGAAATGAGCTAACAGAAAAAAAAAAAGTAACTTGACTATAGACAATTATTTTGATGCCATGGAGGATCAAAGTACTCAATCTGAAGATGAGAAAGTCCAAATTTTTTCCTCTAAAGACTCCAAGAAATATAGAAGTTGGGCTCATGCTATGAAACAGCTCAAAGAAGATTTTGAAAATCAAGTAAAGGAGATAGAAGAAAAATTAGGAAAAGAAATGAGAGAGATGAAGGAAAAACATGAAAATGAAGTCAACAGCTTAGTCAAGGAGATAAAAAAATGCTGAAGAAAATAACATGTTAAAAACCAGCATAGGTCAAATGGATAAAACAGTTCAAAAAGTTATTGAAGAGAAGAATGCTTTAAAAAGCAGAATTGGCCAGATGGAAAAGGAGATAAGAAAGTTCTCAGAGGAAAACAAATCCTTCAGATATAGAATGCAGTTAAAGGAAGCTTATGACTTTTCCAGAAATAAAGTCACAATAGTTCAACATTAAATGAATGAAAAATTAGAAGAAAATATGAAATATCTCATTGAAAAAAAAATAACTGATCTGGAAAACAGATTCAGGAAAGATAATTTTAAAACTATTGGGATACCTGAAAGTCATGATCAGGAAATGAGCCTTGACCTCATTTTTAAAGAATTCCTACAGGAAAATTGCCTTGATATCCTAGAAGCAGAGGGTAAACTAGAAATTTTGAGAACCCAGTGATCTCCCCTGTAAAGACATCAAAAAAACCCAGTAACCCCCAGGAATATTATAGACAAGTTCCAGAACTCCCAAGTCAAAGAGAAAATGTTACAAGCAGCCAGGACACAATTCAAATATCATGGAGCTGCAATCAGGATCACACATGACTTAGCAGCAACTACATTAAAGGCTTGTAGGGCTTGGAATATAATATTCCAGAAGGCAAAAGAGCTCAGAATGCAACCGAGAATCAACTACCCAGAAAAACTGAGCATCCTCTTCCAGGGGAAAAGATGGACTTTCTATAAAACAGGGAAGTTTCAAATGTTCCTAAAATGACCAGAGCTGAACAGAAAGTTTGACCTTCAAGTACAGGACTCAGGTGAAGCATAGAGAGTGGAGGAGAAGGGTAAATTATGAAGAACTTGATGATAAACTGCATGTATGCCTGCTTGGAAAGATGATACTGATAATACTCATATGAATCTTCTCATTTAATAGAGCAGGTAGAAGGAGTATAGATGAAGCACAGGAGAGAGCTGAATTTGAAGATATAATATATTATAAAAATGGAGTCAATGAGTGAAAGGGAAATGTACTGGGACTAAGAGAAAGGAGAAGTAGAATAGGCCAAGATATTTCATATAAAAGATATTTTATGTAGCTTTTACAATGGTATGGAAGGGGGAAGGCAAGGGGGGATGAGATAACCTTCATTCTCATCAGAAATGGTTCAGAGAGCCATACATACTCAACAGCATAAACACTCAATAGGGTATAGATATCTAGAGGAAAAAGGAGAGGAGATGGACAGGGGGAAGGGGGATGTGGGTGATAGAGGAGAGGGTAGATAATAGGAGAGTATAGTCATATATAATACATTTTCTTTTTCACTTTTTGCAGGGTGCTGGGATTGGGTGGCCTGTCTGGTACCATGGGGCCTATTGGTTGCTAGATGTCTGGGGTGAGATGTGGGCTTGGGGCTTCCTGGCCCCAGGGCTGGTGGTCTGTCCACTGCACCATTCGGTTGCCTCACAGCACATTTTTGAAGAGGGACAGAGTGAAAGGAGAGAGAAAATACAATAGATGGTAGTAAGGGAGGAATGGATGGAGGGAATTACAATCAGAAACAGCAACTGTGGAAAAATATGGAAGTAACTTCTATGATGGACTTAAGATAAAGAAAGTGATCCTGAGACAGAGCTGATGGTATTGGAACACAGACTGAAACAGATTTTTTTCCTCTTTCTTTTGCTTTATTTCTCATGAGGTTTTATATTTTTGTGGGGGAGGGAGGATTATGTTTAAAACAAAACTATTTTAATAATGTGTAAATTAAAAAATAAATAAAATCTTTCTTGGAAAAAAATGTTTTGTTATGACACATCTTCCAAGTTGTGATTCATTAATACTAATACTATACATTTATATATCATTTTTAGGTTTGTAAAATCTTTTCCTCTTAGTAACTTTGTGAGGTAGACAGTACAAATATTATCAACTCTAGTTCAGAATAAAAAAAAGTCATTTGCTTCAGCTGACTCAGTTAGTAATTGTATTATAACTAGAGTCCAAGGTCAGTTTTCAGACTCTGGATGAACTTTTCTTAGCAAAACACTATGAATACCTTGCTCTCCAAGAGAAACAATATGGTAATATTTCTAATTATATCTTTGTCAGTTCTAGAATGACACTGACAAAACATGAAAGTTGACATTTTTTTTTCTTTAAGGAATTTCCTACACTAAGAAAAAGTGGGGAAGACTACATAAGAATTCACATATAATTTTAATATCAATTTTTCAGCAGCTACAAAAATTTACCTTTTCAGCATGAAGCAGGCAATGGCCTTTTCTTTAATGTTTAGTGCCATTCATCAAAGGAATACAGAGCTGAGATTGAAGGGTTAATGATATCTTAGAATTTAAATAATGGAAGGGAGTTCAGTGTAGTGGAGGAGTTAGAAGGCCAGAATCCTTGAAATGCCTCTCCTATTAGCTAACAACGTGACTTTGGACAAATAATTTAATTCTCCTATTCCCTCTAAACACCTATTTCTAATTTGACCATTGAGAATACCTCTCTTACTCATCCTAACTCCATCCATTCTGACTCATATCTTGGGAAACTCTAATTATTGCTTTGATTTCAAGTCCATTTCCTGGGATGTATCTTACATAACCATCTTAGTCACCAGTCCTTCTCAACGTCATTTTACTCCTCCACTAACTTCTTTTACTGTGTCTCTTGGAACCACAGTTCATTATGGACAATATTCAACTCAATATCCACCTTGACTGAAGTATCCCATCTACCTCTTTGCTTTAACTGAATCCTGTTTTCTCTTTAATAACATTACTTCCCTTGATCAATTCCTCTTCTCCCCAATGGTGCCTTTCTTCCAAACTACCTTATATTTCATACCATTTTATTTATTGCATTTTATTATAAAAATATTTATTATGTGTATAATTATATATGCACTTATCATCTGTCCCATGAATACATGGAAATTATTCTATTCTTTGTTTCCCCAATGCCTAGAGTAGTGTCTTGCATTAAAAAAAAAGATTGAATGAAGTATTAAAGGGAAGGCTAGCAGCTCTAGTGTGAGGGCTTGCTTAATTCTTTTCAGGTCCACTCATCCACATTTCACATCCACCTTCATCGATCTCTGACCAGTGGCTCCAGGTAGCTATAGTGTTTGTATAGCAGCCCCACTACAATAAAACTGTCTGTTATACTCAATCACATTGAGTCTGATTGGTGCCATAAGTCATGAAGGTGTCTGAACCAGTTATTGTAGAGCACTTAGAGCTTGGTCAGGTATCAAGACAACAAGAATATCTACTGTATCCCAAGTCAACACCAATCTCTTTGACTTTTGTCTTGCTCCTGAACTTCAATGATTCTGGGAGAATGAGTTTGATGACTAGTCAACTTTATCTCACTTAAGTCAAATTTTATCTAAGAGTCAAGTTATCACCACATGGTTGAACAACAACATTGCCCCTGTTCTGTTTCAGATACTATCTATAATGAGCCTGGGGACACGAATTAAAAAAAGTCTTTTCTTTAAAGGAGTTCATAAGTCTAATGGGGGAGATTACATATTAACAACTATCTATAGATACAGGATAAATTAGAACTAATCTTAGGTGAAAGTATTACGGGGTCATGGGAAAGTGGAGTTTTGCTGCTGAATGCATATTGATTATTGATTTGCTAAAAAACTCAGTCAATAAGGATTTATTAGATACTTACTAAGGCAACCTGTAATCTTGATATAAGAACTTTTCCATGTAATATGATAAACCCAGAAATAGTGTGGAAGATTCTCTGATTTGTGCTTTACACCTGATACAATGAGGAACTTCACTATATGATAATACCTGGTTTGTTTGTCATCGGTAACCCTTCTGTTACCACACAGCTCATGAAACTGAAAAAAAAAGAGAATATTTATTTATAAGTCAAAAGAAAAGAAACAGAACTTTTATCAAATACCATGATAAATATCATGAACAACCTTTCTGTAGACTACCTTTTCATTAATGCAATACTTTCAACATTGAACTTATTAAAAGTTGATACACAATCAAATGTATCATTTACTCTTTTCTTGGGTATGACTCCTTTGTTTCTTATAGGCCTAGAAACTCGAATTTTTCTTTCTTCCAGACTCATTATTTACTCTGTAGTTGACTAGATGGAGCTATTTAAATTACTCAGGTTTGCTGCTTGTGACTTCCTAGATAGAAGGATTAGCAGATGAAGTCAAATATTATCTGAACATGTTGCACAAAAGGATATATATATATATATATATATATATATATATATATATAGAGAGAGAGAGAGAGAGAGAGAGAGAGATTTATTTTTATTTTAAGTCATTTTTTTTATTCTCCTCCTTTATCCTCTATATTCAATTAACTGACCCATCCAATTCTACCCACAAAATCTCTATTCCATAAATATTCCTTCCATTTCCACTGCTACCACTTAAGTTCAGAGCCTGAATTTGCTAGTTTCTCCTCACTGGTAGTACTTCCTCTTTTCATTTATTATTTCTCAATGCTTGAATTTCATGCTTTTTCATGTGTAGCTCTAATGACATCATTCTCCTGCTAGAAATCATTCAGTTGCACCCCAGGCCAGCACATTGGAAAGATTACTAGAGTTGTAATCAGCAGGCACTTGGATACTAATGTCAACTAAATACCTGTGTGATCATAATCAAGTTATTTAACTCATCTGTACCTCAGTTTCCTCGTCTACAAAATGAATATAATAATATTACCCGTCTCCCAAGGTTATTATAGGAATGAAATGACAGAGTAATTATATCATGCAAAGCTTCAAACTTCACATGGATTATAGCTATTATTGCTATTATTATTTCTATTAATATTACTATTACAATAATTATTATTATTTTTAACCATGGATCATAAGACCATGAGGTTTTCTTGGCAAAGATATTGAAATAGATTGCTATTTCCTTCTTTTTAACCTGAGGTTATGTCTCTTTTTCCTTATCTATACAATTAGAATAATAAAATCTTACCCCTGAGAGATCTTTTCTAGTAATAGTTACAAAAAAATTAAAATATTTTGATAATTGTAAAATGGTATAAGTCAATGAGATCAAGATAAAATACAAATTTCTTACTTTGATATTCTAGGTCTGCTATATGCAATCTATTTGGGTCAACTTACTACTCTTTCTCATTCCAACTATACTACTATACAATAAATGCTATCTCTGATTTCACACTGCTTTAAAGTGTTTATGTATTTATATATTTTTACTCGTAAAAATTCTCCTTGAAGATGGCATTTTTCAAGATTCAGTCTGGATGGTATCTCTTCCAGCTGACATTCCCAGAGTTTACCTTTTT
Organism: Macrotis lagotis; assembly: GCF_037893015.1. Taxonomy (NCBI): domain Eukaryota; kingdom Metazoa; phylum Chordata; class Mammalia; order Peramelemorphia; family Peramelidae; genus Macrotis; species Macrotis lagotis. Next base: position 165,954,837 of record NC_133664.1, read on the forward strand.
TCTCCTAAGTTGGAGGTTGCCCCCCCCAAATGTGCCATGCCTTTCAATTTAACCTTGAAGTCATCTTGAATACTTCATTGTCTCTTATCCCTGTCATTTCTAAGATTATGATCTCTTTCACTTCCTTCTCTCCATTCTCATTGCCATCATCCTAATTCAGAATCTCATTACTGGTTTCCTAGATTATTATACTTATCTACCTAGCTAGTCCCTTGTTTTCATATTTTTCCCCACTCTAATTCATCATCTAATCTAATTCTGTATTAAAATTCCTAAAACAAGCTTCTGACAGCATAGGTTCTCTTTTATACTAGGAACCTCTGAAGGCTTTTTCTTGTCTAGTAAATAATGTTACTGAAAATCTATTCATTATTTACTTATCCTACAAAGTTCAACCAGGAGGACATCACCTAAATGAATCCTTCCCTTTTCCATTCAGCTGGAAATAGTTTCTTCCTCTTCTTAATTCTAAAATGTTAATAATCTTGGAATTCTACAATGAACATAATCTTAATGCATTTAAATATTCTACCTTGAGTTTTATTAATTTGTTTTCTTTTTCCGATTCTAGAATTTGAGATTCTTGAAAGTAAGGGTTCTACTATAGTGGTGAAAACTCAAATAGAAATGTAGTCATTATTGACTACATATTGATTTATTATTCACAACAACAATAAGGAGTCTTGTCATTGGTGTGTTGACTTAAAAAACCATATTATTCCCCAATTGATAAACGTTCAAAGGATATGAATAGTTTTTCAAATAAAAAAATTAAAGTTCTATATAATCATATAAAAATGATCAAAATCATAATGATTAGAGAAATACAAATTAAAGCAACAATGAGTTATCACCACACACCAAGATGAGTAAAAGGGGAAAATGATCAATGTTGGAGAGGTTGTGGGAGAATTGGAACATTGATGTATTGCTGATGGAGTTGTCAACAGATCCAACTTTTCTGGAGAGCAATATGGAACTATGCCCAAAGAGCAATAAAACTGTTGATAACCTTTAACTTGACAATTCCAATTCTATGTCTATATCCAGAAGAAATTATTAAAAAGGGAAAAGTCCTACATGTTCCAAAATATTCATTAGTAGCTCCTTTTGTAGTGGCAAAGAATCGGAAATTGAGGAGATACCCATCAATTGGGGAATGGCTAAACAAATTATGGTATATGAATACTATGGAATAAATACTTTTGTTCTATAAGAAACAACAAATGATCAGACTCTAGAGAAGCATGAAATGACTTATGGGATCTGATGCTGAGCAAAGGGAGTAGTAACAAGAGAAAAATGTACACATCAGGAATTACATTATGAGATGAAAAACCTGAGCAGTTCAGAGAGCTAAGAAACTGTATTAGATTGGCTTTGGAAAATGTTATTCCCATCCAGAGGAAGGAAAACAAAACACACACACACACAAACACACACACACAGACACACAAAAACACAAAACCCTTCAGAATCTAATGAACACTATAAAATTATCTCTTCTGTATGTCTTTATATCAAAAATAACTAATCTGCAAACATGTTTATCAAAAATAAGTATGTACTATGCTAACCTCACTGTTTGCTGCTGAGAGGAGGCGGGGTGGGGGGTGGGAAGGGAGGGTGAAAGGAAATTTTGTAACTTAAAAATGTATGTGCGCATATGGATGAAAATAAATAAATGCTAAAAAAAACATATTAACATTCCCTATGTTCTATTGTAACCATTTATTTTGTTAAATATTTTTCAATTACATTTTCAATTAATTTACTCTCTCTCTTTTACCCTTTAGTAAGGGTGAACAATTTTGGTGTATTGAATTTACATTTTTATATTCCCGGCAGACTCTAGCATAGAGTCTTGCACATAGCAATTCTCAATGAATATTTGTTTACTAAATAAATTGTATGTGAAAAAAATTAGAAAAATGGCCTTCTGGCTTTCCTTATATATAAGCAATTTGGACCCAAAGAGAAATTTCATAGGAAAGAATAGTAATGCTTTTGGTTATTTGCAGAAGGGAAGAAAAAGGAAAATACAGACCTAGAGGATATTGCAAACGATTACAAGTTAAATAAATTGAGAGAAAGATATTCAGTATTTTTTTAAATGAAACATTGATATTCAAAGATTCTTCAATTCTAAAGCCTTCATGAAAAAGGATAATGTTGAGCAAATATTTTAGATCATTTAAAAATTACATTTAATTGTAATTTGCATTTAAAAGAATTTTATCTAATGAAAATAAATTTATCAATTTTTATTTTCTTAAAGAGTTCTTTAAAATTCAGATATATTTCATGAAATTAGTACAGGCATATTTTATAATTAATTATTCATTATATTTGAATGGAATAATAAAACAGATATTTCTGTGTAATTATGGAAGACATGAGCAAGCTTATGAAAAGAAAATGAAATACTGGAATATGAAACAATTTTTCATAAGAAAAAATATTTTATTTCTAAGTAAGTTGATTCATGTAAAGATTGAAAACCACTAGGATAATTCTTTAAATTATGACCTTGTCAAGGATACACTTGAAGTTCTACTCTTAAACTGCATACAAGATATTGGATCTCTTAGCTAAAGAGGATCGATTGCCTCCCTCTAGAGATCATGCATTTCATTAGTGGGAATGGGCAGGTGTTTTGTTACCTGGCACTTGAGCCTCCTAAATGATTACTTATGAAGGATTTCTCATCATTTCTGCATCATTGTTTCTGAATATATGTAACAAAGGGAATGGTAAGGGTATTAAGATATTCAAAAAACTGATCTCTTTGAGTGGCATTGTCCAAAACAATTAATAAGGGAAAAGTCTTATAGGAAACAAACTTGAGTCTAGAGACAGAGACAGAGACCAGAAGAGACAAGGAGATAAATATAGAGGCAAACCACTCCAGTATCATTACCAAGAAAACCCCAGATAAGGTTATTAAGAGTCAGACATTGCAGAAAAAATTACTCAGAAACAATCATATATATATATATATATATATATATATATATATATATATATATATGGATATATGTGTATATGTGTATCTGTGCCAACATATATTTGATATTTATGACAATATGGAATGTATAAACTGGTATTTTATGAAATCATTTATTTTGCTGCCTGCACAAATAATAAAGCTTTTTTTTTGAGACTTTATTCTGTGAAATATAAGCATATTCACTAACATCAATGAAATTACTTAAAACACCTGTTTAGGGACATGTTCAAACCTCAGTTCAGAAATTCTCACCACTCCTTCAGAAGTATGTCTTTCAAAAACTCCTAATCAATGAGAAAATGTTTCATGTCTTCTTTAAAACTTTTGTTTTTACTATTATCCTATCTCTTACATCTATGGGTCTGATGGCATTGGTATTACCAATAGGACTATGTTGAAGGCAGATTTCACCTCTTCTAAGTCCATACTGTGAACCTTAGACTGTACTTGGCTCTTTCTGGGTCCCCCTCTTTGCATATTTGATATTTCATGAAGAGTGTTGGACTCTGGGAACATATGCAAGCCTATCTGTGAGAGTGGGAGAAAAAAGGGAGAATTTTCCTTATTATTAACCTAGCTATTCTGTTTATTAAAATGATATTGCTATGAATAGTTTGACCAGTTTTGATCTAATATTTTTGCTCTGTTTTATCAAAATAATTGGCAGGTTGTAATCTGTGTTTCTGAATAGATGATAACCTGTGCCTTTGACCTGAGAAATTTTTTTTCTGGGTCCCATTAGGAGAAACCCAAGTTACAACAATAATCAATTTCTTTATTTTTTTTTGGAACAAGTCTTAATGAAGATGTCTGAATATACTTTCTGAATTTACTTATTCTGTAAGAATTCATTTCATATGAGGATAGCTTTTAGGAAATTAATATAAAGGATGGTAAACAATACTCTTTTTATACTCATGGAAAAACCAGAGTAACTACATTTTACTGTTTAATTAAAATAATTCTCAAATTTAAATTTTGCTTTCTCTAAATGGTTTGTCCTTTTTTATCTTTAACACCTAGAAGAATAGTGTCCAAAGAAGCTATTTTGGTCACCAACAGACTCAGTAGAGTTTGGTTTGTGGCAACTGCTCAACTCTAATATAAAGCACATGGTCTCTCCTCAAAATAGAAAAGTTTACCAGCAAAATAAGGATGTCTGAAGGAAAGCCCTGAATTTATGTGACAAGTCCTGTGGGTTTGTCTGCTCTTCAGCAAAAATACTTACACTTACAGCTGCATTAGGTCCTTCTTGAAATGAAACTTAATGATACCCAAAGAAATATCACTTTAAATGATGGAAACTTAAAATTAATGGTTTTAGATATGAGTGGCCTGATGCTTCCTCCAGACTCTAAATTGACTCTGAATTGCTCTCTCTCTCTCTCTCTCTCTCTCTCTCTCCTCTCTCTCTCTCTCTCTCTCCCCATATATATATATAATATATATATATATATATATGTATATATATATATATACATATATAGTATATATATGTTTATCACTTGAGTACCACTTTTTTCCTTTTTAGAGGTGCTTCCCACCAATAATTAGTAAGCTTTATAAAATCAGTAAAATAAATAAGGGAAATTAGGTTGTGTATTTGTTCAAAATATGGCAGTCAAAATTAATGACTTGCAGATTGTAGTTTGATTTGGATTGTTAAGGATTAGTATCAAGGATGCTTGAATTGAATAAAGAATACTGGCATAGGTTGTTTAACTCTGGTATTTAAAATTGGCCTGTCATTAAGTGGTTAACTCTGGTCTAATGCTTATTTCCCTTCTCCACTTAAAGATATACTGGAATCTTACTATAGCACAGTTTGTGCTATGTAATGGAATTGGTTTTAAAGTAGGTTCATCTTGGAAATCATCCAAAGCTGTTTAGTTGTGGGACAAAGGGATCTTGTTAAAATACAGACTTACCTGTGTGGCAGTTCTATGCTATGGGATCCAAGAAAAACCTTATTAATTAGGCTCCAGTCTATACTATACTTTATTCAATTCAAAGCAGTGGATTATAAATGTTTGAATGAAGCATAGCTAATAGTGAGGGGCTTGAGTTAAGGAATGTACAAGTATAGTAATGAATTATTTCTTTATATGTACAGGATTCAAAATTGATTCAGCATAAAGTTAATAATTACTAACTTGGGATCACGTTTTAAACTACCAGATACCTTTAGGATTATCTAGCCCAACCACCTCCATTTTTATCATTGAGGAAACTGAGACAGAAGGTAAGTGATTTGCCTGAAAATATTCAGGTCATTTATGACAGAGTCAGGATTTGTACACTGACTTTAATGATTACAGAAAAAATATTTTCATTGGATGTTTTACATAGGAACCTAATATTTTTTCTCAGAATGCCTAAGTTCATGACATAAGACATTGGTATTTTGAGAGTTCAGTGAAAATTATACTAAGGATGATGGAAAGTTAAAAGGATGAGTAATATATTAGTCAGTTTGACATGTTAAACCTTGAAAAAGAATGGCTTCAGGGATGTCTAATTATAGAGTTAAGAGGATGAAAAAGGGTACAGCTTAAAGAAGAATTACCTCCAGGAAGGGAGGATGCTTGAACAACTTCTTTTTCATCCTAGAGATAATTGGTGTATGAATATCCACCAAAAGTAAAATTTTGGGAAGTTACTAGGGCATATAGATACATATATATTAATATATAATATATATAAACAATACACATATATACATACATATAAGAACATATACATATATATATTTAAGAATAGATTTATAAAATTTGGAAAAGGTTCAACTCTTATTTATATATCTGTTAGATGTAAAATAGAAGCTCTGCCTACCTTGGCAAAAACAAAATGAAAATTTGAGCTAAGTTTCTTGAAAATAACACATTGTCAGGTACATTGGAGATGATGCTTATGATTGAAATAAAATTCATATTAATGGACTAAAAATTCAGACTTTGGGGCCTAAATTATCCTGAGAAACCATTGGAATTTATAATATTAAGTAACTCCATTTGATGTTGCTATATGGATGTAAGCAAATATTAATAATGTTAGTAGGGATTGAAGAAAAATCATTTTAACCTCAGTCTTCAACAGTAAAAAGAAGGTAGAACAAACATTTATACAAAACAGTGGCTGAAGAAATACAATCAACAACAGGAGGGAATGGGCAGAAGGGAAAGGGTGGAATTAGAGGGAGGGTACAGTCAAAGAGGGATGAATCAGAAGCAGAATAGACTCCAACTTTGGAGAATGGATCAAGGAATTTTAGAAAGTAAGAAAGAAGGGGTATGGGTCAGAAAAAGAATTGGTGAGTGACAACAGATGCTATCAAATATAGATCATTACAACTGAGCAAGCTCCTTTTTACCTTTTTTTTACAAAGATAAAGAGATGAAAGTAAATAATAGAACACAATGGGGGAAAATAAAAAAATGAACAATGTTCAGGTGACCATACTCAAAGACCCTAAAATCATAGAAGGTATATTAGGAAGTAGAATCCAATACACACATATGAAAATAAATATGTATGTATTTATATAACACATGAAACACAAAGATTCACGACTTAAAAAAAGATGGAGTAAAGTTTCAAATGAGCTTAAAAAAAGCATTTAAACAAAGATGAATGAACTAGAAAGAACTCTACCCAATGATTGGATAGTGTACACACAAAAGTGTCTTTTTTAAAAAAAAAAAAGCTTGTTCATTTCAATTTGATAAAAATCATGTCTCATGCTAAAGTAATAAATGATTTATTTCTGTATATCTTTAAAAACATTTCTCTCAATCTGGACATAGAATGCATAAATAATATCTTCAAAAGGAGGCGGGCAGATTGGACTAATGGTATGCCAATGAATCCATGCAATACCAGGCAATCTAGAGGAAAATCCTCAGAATGTTGGACCCTCTGAGAAGAATTTTTCAAAGAACATAGAAAAGAGATTTGAAGAAATAAAAGACTTGGATAATTTGTTATTTACACCACTGGGAAGAATCGGTTAGCTCAGTGTTCTACTGAAATATTTCTTTAATTTCAGATAATATCTTCACTATATGCCATTGAAATCTTAAAAATCATTTGGAAAACATGTTTGATGATAATGGACATGAAATCTTTTTTCAAGCTCAGATGGTTTGCTGAAAGTAGAATAATTTTTTGTGTTAAAAATTTAATACTATTACTTAAGCAAAAAGATAAATGGACTTTCCCAAGCAAATTTCTAAAAAATAAATTACTTATTAATAAATAAATCATTCTATTACACAAATTACTCTTTTAAAAAACAACAACATGATTTCGGTGTGGCTAGGGGGCACAGTGGATAGAGCACCGGCCCTGGACTCAGGAGTACCTGAGTTCAAACCCAGACTCAATCACTTAATAAGTACCTAGCTGTGTGGCCTTGGGCAAGCCACTTAACCCTATTGCCTTGCAAAAACCTAAAAAAAAATGAAAAAACATGTTTTCAAATTAGTCAAATGGGGTTCTGATCAAGAACTTTTATGAGACTCCTATAATCATCTTTATTTTGATCAATTCTTTACTTCAGCAACATTATATGCCATAATGCAGGAGTATTTTGGAAGATTCATAACACCTAGCATCTTTTTATAAAAGATAATAAAAAAATTGTGTACTGCCTGTAATATATGACTTTAGAATATTTATGTGCAATAGTTTGAATAAAAAAATACTAAATGTGCTAGCAGTTAAAATGTTTCAGATACTGTCCTGTATCAAGAATTTACCAAATAATTAACATAATAATAGTATATTCTTTTGTATAATGCTCCCAATCTTTTATATTTTTTACATTTCATCCACATATAATAAAAATCAATTTATATAGCACTATAAGCTTTATAAAGTACTTTCCTTACAATAGTTATTGAGGTGAAAACAAGAATTATCTAAAAAAGTTTATGCTACACTTTTTATGAGTAAGAAAACTGAAATTCAGAGCTTTAAAATGAATTATTCAACATATAACTACACATGTATATATATTCTGTTATAAAGTTATATTTTAAATTGTTTAGATTTTCCCTTTGTTACAAAATTGTCATACATATTCAAAGAAATGCTGGAAAAAGTTGCCAGTGTATCACATGCAGGTAATTCTTTTTATATTTTTAATTTAATTTTATTCATTTGTTTTTGCTACATTTTAAACTCTGACTTATTTCACTTCTTCCCTGCACTAAATAAGGTCACCATTTTGAGAAAGATTTGTCACTATATGTATAAAACATGATAGACTAATCAGAATGACTTAGTTGTTCACAATTATTCTGTGAGCAATATGGCTGTTACTGTATAAAATCTTTTGGTTCTGTTCAGTTTATCTTCCATTATTTTATTTAAGTCTTTCCATATATTTTTTTCCAAAATCAATCAACTCACCTTTTCTTATACTATAGTCTTATTATAGAATACAGTAGTATTCCATCACAATCATATGCTACAACTTTTTTAGAAATTCTCCAATTGATGGGTAACTCCTCAATTTCCAGTTCATTGCCAAGGAGCTGCTTATAAATATTTTAAAACATATAGTTTTTTTCCCTTTTTCCCTTTTTTCCCTTGGCAAACAGATATAATGGTGATATTGTTGGGTCAGAGGGAATATACACAAATGTATAATTTGGACATAATTCCAGATCACTGTCCAATATGGTTGGACTAGTTCACAGTTTCACTAACAGTGTATTAATGTCCCAGTTTTCTCACATCTTCTCCAACATTTATCATTTTCTCCTTTTCTCCTAAAAATTCTTATTGTAGTCAATATGATAACTATGAGATATATCAAAATTGTTTCAATGAATATTTCACTAAACAATGAGAATTTTTATATGACTATGACATATATGACATAGAATATATCATATACTTTATATCCATATCCATATCCATATCTAATCTCTCTCTCTCTCTCTCTCTCTCTCTATCTATCTATCTATCTATCTATCTATCTACCCTGCATATATATTCATTGAAAAATTGCCTGTTCTTATATTTTTACCATTTATCAATTGGGGAATGATTCATATTCTCATAGATTTAATAAATTTCTTTATATATTTGAGATATGAAAACTTTATCCAAGAAACTGTCTAAGCTCCCTCAATTTTTTGTTTCTCTTCTAAACTTGGCTACATAGTTTTATTGCATGAAATCTTTTAATTTAATGTCATCAAAATATCTAATTTCTTTCCTTTTTTTGGATCAGATGGAACTTTTATTCAGGAGATGTCAAAGTGAGCAACATGAGGGCAATGTGTGAAAAACGAGAGGATCCTGAGGACAAGTCTTTGAGAGCTTGTTTTCCAATAAGCAGTTCCCTGATTCAAGCCTCCCAAGTTGCCTCTAGAGGCAGTAACTACAAAATGTTGGCTGTCTTGGGATGAACACCCCGCTACTGACCAAAAGACATTTTCAGTCCTTGCTTTGAATATTCCTGAGGTCTAAGAAAATGACATTTTTTTAAAATTTTAGATAGGTTTTATTTATTTTGAGTTTTACAATCCCCCCCAATCTGGCTTCCCTCCCCCCACCCTCCACAAAAGGCAGTTTGCTAATCTTTACATCATTTCTATAGTATGGATTGATCTAAGTTGAATGTGATGAGAGAGAAATCATTTCCGTTTGGAAGAAACATATAGTATGAGATATAGCAGAATTACATATAAGATAACATTTTTTTTAAATTAAAGGTAATAGTCCTTGGTCTTTGTTCAAACTCCACAATTCATTCTCAGGATACAGATGGCATTCTCCATCACAGCCACCACAAAATTGTGCCTGATTGTTTCTTTGTTGGTATGAGCAAGTCCATTAAGGTTGATCATCACTCCCATGTTGCTGTCTAATTTATTTCTCACAATGCTCTCTATTGTATTATATCGTTATTCATAAATTCTTTTCTTAACCTTAAATATAATAGGTAATTTCTTCCATGTTCTTCCAGTTTTTATATGATTTCTCCCTTTATATCTATGTCATAAGTCCCTTTTGACCTTATGTTGGTAAATGATGGAAGATGTTGATGTATAACCAATTTCTGCAGATTACTTTCCAGTTTTCCCAATAACTTTACCAAATGGTATATTTTATCCCCAAAACTTAAATCAATACATTTATCATGAAAAGTTCCAATAATTGTTTAATGCTTTGTATATTATGTATACTCTGTTCCACTGATAGTTGTATCCTTAGCCAATATTAGATAATTTTGATAAATACTGTTGTATAATATAATTTAAGATCTCAGACAGCTAAATCTCTTTACATTTGTTCATAAATTCTTTGATATTCTTCATCTTTTGTTTTATGAAATTAATTTATTTTTACTAACTCAAAATATTTTTAATTTAATTGAGATGACATTGAATAGGTATAATATTTTAGATAGAATGGTAATTTTATTATATTTGCTATGCTCACCCATGAACACTATTTCCCTAAAAATCTGACTTTATTTGTGTAAAAAGCATTTTCAGTCACTTCTTTATTTAAGAAATAATTACACAAATTTTGGGAAAAATACTTTTGTACTAATGGGAATCTTTTTTTCCAATGATAAAATTGTCTCATTTCCAGTGTTTTAAATGTTGTTCATTTGCAATCAGTGATATAATGGTTCTCATATAAATGTCCTCATCTCTCCAACATAATATCAGGAATCTCATCTTTATTTTCTTCCATCTGATTCCCCTAAACCCAAAGATTTAGAAGTTCTTGAATATCAGTAGCCAATTTCCATAACCTGATTTTCCCTAACTAAAACTTAAGCAGCAGAGTAAGACTATAATTATTAACATTATTAATAAATTTATTTTTCCAACAAATACATACTGAAGATGTAAGCCTATCCATATAATCTTAAAGTTTATGCCCACTTGTCTCTATGTAACCTTCTAAATGTCTTGGCTCCAAAATTATCATATTGCCAGCAGTCATTTCACCAAACATTTGGATATCATCTTATTTTTCTCATTTTCAACAGATTTCTTCTGGAAAATCTGGTTTAAATTTTAAATTTTCCTCTAAATAGAAGAAACCTGAAGGGTCAGCATAGGAGACTACAGTGTAATTCTTTCCTTTATAAATCGTTAGTATTTTCTGGGAGTCGAGCCAGACATCAATCCAGTTCATCTCCTGTATTTCTCAGAAGGAACACCAGCTGTCATAGAGGATGTTCAGAGAACAGCACGTATCTTGTATGAGGGAGACTATTAGTAGATAAAGTTGGGAAGGGAAGGTTAATCAAACCATGGAAGGCCTTGAATTGTAGAGTCATAATGGACTTCATTTTCATCTATTCTTACCCTTTACCAAAGTATAAATTCATTTTTCCTGGAATATATTTTAAATTAGTGGTCTTCCAGATTTTGTTTGAATACCTTTCATGTCAGGGAATTAATTTAGAATATTCTGTTTTTGGATAGTTCTAATTGTTAGTTTTTTCTTATATTGAGCCAAGAACTATCTATTTATACCAATATATCCAAGTTCTACCCTCTGTCACACAAATGACAGTTTTCCACAAAATAGACATTTGAATGGTTGAGGACAGTTAATCATGTCACTCCAACTTCTTTTCTTCATTTCTTTCATTATTACAAATTCTTTATGCATCCTTGTCTTAATCTCCTAGTTCCAATTCTTTTTTGTCAATAGCCATTTTTTAAAATGATGAGCCCAATATACTACATCTGTTTTGAAACTAAATGAACTGCTATTCTGGGCATCATTCTTTGATGGTTGAAGTACAATATGTGTATTAGCTTTTTGGGACAACTATAATATTACTTTCTTGATTCATTGATCTTGTAAACAACTAAAGGTCCCAAGTTTTTTCACATACAATTGAATCCTTCTGGATTTTGGGAGAACATTTTTGACCTCATCTTGCCCCTTCTACACTTCCATTGCTTTTATGGGATATTTCTAAATATGCCACCTCCCCATTTCCTTCCAGTACCTTTTTTTGCGTTGTCTTCCACTATTGGAATGCAGCAAGGATTGTCTTGTTTATTTTTTATTTATTTCCCACTTACTTACCAGAGAGTAAGCTCTATCATCTATCCATTCATCCATCCATCCAACCTATCCATCTATCTATCTATCTATCTATCTATCTATCTATCTATCTATCTATCTATTATCTGTTTGTCTTTCTATCTTTCTAATCACATCTCTACCATACTATTCATTATAATAAATTGGGGGAAATGTGTTGAATTTGGAATTGAAGGACTCAAATTAAAATCGTACCTCTGATACTATCTTTGTGACATTGGGCAAGTCACTCAGTCTCTAGCTTTCAGTTCACTCATCTAAAAATGAAGTTATTAGACTAAATGGCATTAGAGACTCATTCGAATTCTAGACCCATGATCCTTTAACCTCATGGTGATTTTGCAGTTACCCCATTTATACATCATTTTGGGTGACTTAGAGTCTTAGATAATGATTCTGGCATGTGAAGTTCTTTCAGGGTCTTCATATCATCCCCCCCAGCTGTGCACCATCAACAATATTGATAGTAGGACCATCTGTGTCTTCAAGTCATTGTTAAAAATATTGAGTCCAAAAGTTCTGAATGCATAAAATCTGTCGGATAACACTAAATATCTCCCTCCAGGTTGCCAGGGATCCATGATTTAAGCCTCTTTCTGTATTTTTATTCAACTAGTTCTATATGTATCAATCATCCAGTCCACGGTCCACCTCACCCCCTACTCAATAAACTCAAAAAACCACTCTTGCCTCCAGGAGCAAATACTAAATGATCTGTTGGGAATTCAAAGCCCTTCACAAACTTGCCTATCTTTCCAGTCTTCTTATACCTTACCCCCAGATTGACACATACTCTCTGATGCAGTGCCACTGGCCTCCTGGCTATTCCATGAACAAGACATTTCATTTTTCAGCTCGGTATCTTCTTTTTATCCTGAATATAGCTTGAATTTTTATATATTTATTTGCATGCTGTCTCAACCTCTAGACTGTAAGCTCCTTCAGGGCAGAGACTATCTTTTGTCTCTTTTATATTTCTAGCTTTGGGTTTGTTGATTGATTGTTTGACATGGATATCATGAGAAAGTTTGTCAAACATGATGAAATCCAGATGTTCTTCAAACTTACCATTCTCTTGATAAAATGGTTTAGCAAATTCTGTCAGAAATGGAACTGAGACTTATCTGAAATGGCATAAATTTGGTGAACACATGCTAGCTCCTGATCACAACAGATAGATGATGGACCAAATTTAAAAAGAAGAATTCATTAAGAATAAATAAAACGTTCTCAACTTCAGTTTGTTTTAAATTCAATTTATCTGAATGTCACAAGTTTAAACAATGATAAGATGTTTTGTTTGGAGCAAAGGAGTAAGTATTGAAAGTTTGTTTTAGACAAATTATTCTCTCTCTCTCTCTCTCTCTCTCTCTCTCTCTCTCTCTCTCTCTCTCCCCCTCTCCCTCTCCTTCTCCTCACACTCTCTCTCCCTCCCTCTCAGGGAATGAGAAAATAATTATTATATTTAAAAATAAATAAATAATGTTTTAAAATTTAGCAATTTATATAATATGGACTTGATGGAGAAGAAAGAGAAATTGTCCATTTGGGAGCCCATTTATTTCCGTTATTTAGAGGAGTTTTCTACATGTAAAGGAGAGAAAGTATGTAATATTGGGTTGAGAACTGACCTTAGAGTTTATAAGACTTGTGTTCAAGTTCTGTTTCTTATATATACTGGCTTTGACACCCTTGGGTAAGTACCTTAAACTTTCAGAGCTCTAGGCAACTCTCCAAGACTATAATTTCCACAAAAATGCCAACCTGTATTAGGGCTTCCTCTACCAATTTAATAATAGCTCTAGTATATGTGCATAATATATGCTACATATTTCTTATATGTAAGGCAATATATTTTTAGGTACAGGGATTAAAAATAAAACAAACTTTTATCCTTATCCAGTCCTGAACCTCATTCTCATAAAGAGAGATAATAATAAAGTCACATAACAAATATAGTCATCATTTCAGCTACCATTAACACAGGTTAACAACAAATATATATTAATGGATGTAACTGAAAATGTTTACCTTTCAATAAAGTCTATGAAAAGACTCAGATTCAAAAACAATCTAAACGATATCTAATGGTGTCATCTCCATGAATTGTCATTATGTCCACCAAGAAGCATTAAAGAAATGACTGTGTAATACAGTAGCTTTCTGATGGCAATTCAGCACCAGGCCATTGTCTCAAGAAACTAGAAACAGTTTAGATTCCATAGGATCACAGATTTGGGGAGAGAGAGAGGGAGAGAGAGAGAGAGAGAGCTCAAACATCATCAATTCCAAAGTCAAACTAAATAAAACTATAATATGCTATCCACTATACCAGTCTCTATTTTTGAATTTTATGATTAGTGTGGCTTATGAAAGAGAAGGAATGATAGAGACAAGTGCAACACATCATTGTAAATTGCACAAATTTAGTATTTGTTAAATACCTAGTAAGATATGGTCAGGAGGTTGGTATGATATTACAAGCTTATTTCTGGTGGAGTGACTGATGAAAATTCTTCCTACTTTAAAACAAACACCTCAAATATACCAGAGAACTCAAGATAGTAATTATATTGGAACCGGATTGATATCACAAATTGAGTTGCTGCTCACAAACCATAAAATGTAATGTTGATTTCTAAGAATTTTCCAAGATTTTTAATAAAGATTGCCATACCAAATTATCACAATCTCCAAGCTACATGGAAGCTTTCAAAATTCAAAGAGCTAAAAAAGCAAGCTGAATATAAAATAGTTGATCATATTCAAAGGCAATTCTATTTATTTTCTGTTCTTCATATGGGAGACCAAGATATTAATATACTTCATAAATAAGGGGATTTCCATTTGGCAAATAAGAATATTTCTATAAATTGTATTTTATAGAAGAAGAGATTCCAATCTGAGAGAACAAAGGGGAATGAATTAGGATGAGAAAATATACATCTTTATTTTAACTCATTCCTAACTGAAATTTAATATTTTCTTCATTTTAAAAATAATATAAGAAGAGGTTCACAGACTTCAAAAGACTACGAAAGGTTTTTATGATAAAAACTAAAACATTGAGAAATTCTGCTGTAGAAACTTAGGTTATGGCACTATAATTTTAAAATGAAATAGTGAAACTTTTAAAAGAAATTTGAATAGATAAAAATAAAAGTACAAGTATATTTTTTCACCCTTTCCTTTATTTTCAGTTCTTAGCTTATGACTGAAGCTTGTTTAGAAACCACAGCTCCTCTTCTATGTAATTACTTTACTCTTCTGCTTTGTGGTAAAATGCAGCTGCTAAACAAAAACAGCCATAGAATGAGGGTGGTTTCTAAATGAAGAGTTAGAGTAATTTAATTTTTTTTCCATTTATGTGCAAAGGTTCCAAAATTATGATGAGGGAATCCAGGTTGTTTAAAAAAAAGGAAAACATTCATTATACCTTTTTAATTTGCCAGAAATCCTTTGCCACATTTGAAAAGCATTTTAAATTAGTATTTGGACAATTTGATCCAAGAGGAGATCCCCAAACATCACATCATTCCTTGGCTTTCAAACTCAGCTCATGTGCCCTTCAAACAGTTGCTCTTGTCATTACTTAATTTCCTGCTTAAGTTATTCTAATGGTTCTCCAATATCTGAAGAATAAAATCCAAACTCCTAATTCTGATATTCCAAGTCAGTTATATATGTAAAACCCCAGATTACTACCTGATATTATTTACAACCATTCCTATTTGTGTATCTATCCTATGTGATAGTCAAACTGGACTATCCACTATTGACCCACATCACTGAACATTTTCTCAACCCCGTACCTCAGTTCAACATGCTCCAATTGTGGAGAATGTTTTACCTCTTTCTCTGTATCTCTTTATCAAATTCCAAACAAGCCTTTAAAGGGCATTTCATAAGCTACTTCCTACAAGCAATCTCCCCTGATTTGTTCATAACCAATTTATTCATTCACTGAAAATTATCTCTCCATCTTAGACTCCTAGAACAATCTGATCATACATTTTATGGTGTAATTTTCTGTATAATACTATAGCAATATGAACAATTATTTTGCACATACACACACAAACATATACACACACTTCTAACTTTTAAATTTACTTAGACTTTATTATCCTTATTCACCTTTAAATCCACATCTGAAATAATATTAACTTATAAGTAATCAATAAATATTTATCAAAACATATTTAACTATGCTGTAGTTAACTTCTAGTCTTAAAACTTGAATCCCAGATGTTTTAATCTTAGAATACAAGATGCATAGAATCACGTTTAGGGGAGTTGTTTCAGCTCATATTTGCCCTAAGAGATATATTTAATTTCTGATATGAATTCATAGTTCTGAAGAACACTTCCAACCCTTTACCAGAAATTTATGTTATCTTTAGTGTTACCATTAATTTTTAGGAGTCTCTAAAAAGATAAAACAGTAGAAATTATCCAAAGATATTTCTGACCTAATTAGAACCAATGGAAGGTAATTTTACCTCTCTACTAATCTTATAAACTAGATCTGTGCCAAGAAGTTTAAGGTTTTGGGAGTCCCTGTGAATGACAAGACATCATGCATAATGCCTTGGTGTCTTTTGCTAATGAAAATGTCACATATAGTAAAAAAAAAGTCTTCTTTTAAAAATTCTGATTTCTAGAAAATAATGCCTGGAACTGGGAGGGACTTCAGAAGCTAACTAACTTAACCTCATCACTTCCTATATTTCTGTTGCATTTTGTTATTGCAATTCTGTGTGTGTGTGTGTTATTTATTTTCATCCACATGCACATGCATATTTTTAAGTTACCAAATTCCCTTCCACGCTTCCTTTCCACCCACCTCCCCTTAGCAGTGAACAGTAAGGTTCGCATTGTACATGCATATTTTTGATGAACATTGTTTATAGATTAATTATTTTTGGTAAGAGGAATGAGGATTAAGGGAAAGAGCTACAGAAGAGATAATTTTTATAAAGTATTCATCAGATTCTGAAGGGTTTTGTGTTTGTGTGTGTGTGTGTGTGTGTGTGTGTGTGCTTTGTTTTGTTTTTCTTCCTCTGAATGGAGTTAACATTGTCCATAACCGATCTAATACACTTGGCCTAGCTCTCTGAACTGCTAAGGGGAGCTGCTTCCATCAAGGTTGTTCATCTCACAATGTTATTGTTAATGTGTAAAGTATTCTTTTGGTTCTACTCCCTTCACTCAGCAGCAGATGCCGAAAGTCATTCCATGCTTCTCTAGAGTCTGATCATTTATGGTTTCTTATAGAACAATAGTATTCCATAGTATTTATGTACCATAACTTGTTTAGCCTTTCCTCAATTGAGGGACATCCCTTCAATTTCCAATTCTTTGCCACTACAAAAAGCTGCTATGAATATTTTGGAACATGTAAGACTTTTCCCTTTTTTATAATTTCTTCTGGATATAGAGATAGAATTGGAATTGCCAGGTCAAAATATATGAACAGTTTTATTGCTCTTTGGGCATAGTTCCATATTGCTCTCCAGAAAAGTTGGATCCATTCACAACTACACCAGGAATGCATCAATGTCCCAATCCTCCCGCAACCTCTCCAACATTGATCATTTTCCCCTTTACTCATCTTACCCAATCTGATAGATGTGAGGTGATACCTCATTGTTGTTTTAATTTGCATTTCTCTAATCAATAATGATTTAGAGCATTTTTCTTCATATGATTATATATAGCTTTTATTTCTTCATTTGAAAACTGTCTATTCATATCCTTTGTCCATTTATCAATTAATTGTAACCTGATAAATTTGATACAATTCTCTCTATATATTTTAGAAATGAGATCTTTATCAGAACTCCTAGTTATGAAGATTGTTTCCCAGCTTTCTGCTTTCCTTCTAATTTTGGCAGCATGAATTTTATTAGTGCAAATCCTTTTTAATTCAGTATGGTCAAAATCATTAATTTTTCAGTTCATAAGGTGCTCTAATTCTTGTTTGATCATAAAGTTATCTCCTTTCCATATATCTGCTAGAAGGAGTATTTCTTTGTCTATTAATTTATCTACAGTGTTGTTCTTTAATGTCTAAATCCCGTACCCAGTTTGACCTTATTTTTGTACAGGTTGTGAAATGTGGATGTATGGCTAGTTTTTACAGTTTTCCAACCATTTTTTTGTCAATTAGTGAGTTCTTTTGCCAGAAGTTTATGTCTAGGTTTGTCAAATAGTAGATTGCTGTAGTCATTTACCAGGAATTCTTTTAAACCTATCCTAATCCACTGATCCATTTCTCGATTTCTTAACCAGTACCAGGCAGCTTTGATGACTGTTGCTTTATATAGATTTAGATCTGGTAGAGCTAGGCCACCTTCCTTTATATTATTTTTAACAGTTCCCTTGTTATTCTTGCCCTTTGTTGCTCCAGATGAATTCTGTTACTATTTCTTCTAGGTCAGAAAAATAGTTATTGGGTAGGTTGATTGATATGGCACCAAATATGTGACTTAATTTGGGTAGAATTGTCATTTTTATTATATTAGCTCAACCTAACCATGAAAATTTCACATTATTATTTTAAGGAAAATTCCATTTATTACTAAACTTTCTATTAAAAACACTAGAGGATGAAATAAGGATTTCTTATTTTTTTCTTGGAGACTTTGGATACAGAAACTTTGACTTTGTCATCTTCTGAGTATGTGTTTTGATCATCCATGCTCCAAAATAATTATCTATGGTCATATTCCTTTTGTTCTGTTTACTCATTTCCCAGCTTATGTCCTGGTTTTAATGTGCTTCCCAAACTTTTGAGTGTTTTTGGGACAATCCCCCCCACCCCCCTGCCCCAAGGATCTCAATTCCTTCAATGTCTTAAGAGAAACTCTGACTGCTCTCCTGACCTGTTCTCTGGTCTGTGGATGACCACAGACACTCCCCTCTGCCCTGGAATTATGATGAGGGTCTCTGCTCCACTATTGCAATAGGGGTGCCCAGACTGTGACCAGAATCTGAATATGGACAAAGTAACAGAGTTCTGGTCTAGGGATAATGGAGAGACCTCAACAGTCTTCTCTGACCTCCTCACTTTCTGTGGGCTAAGGGCTCTGGAAGCAGCTGCTTTCATTATCTGGGGCTGGTCTACACTGAGACATGAACTGCACTGAATTCTGTGCTCACTCTGGCAGAGTTTTTCCCCACTGACCTTTCAAGTTGTTCTTGGTGAACCCTGGGTTGGGAGGTCTGGAAACCATCCCCACCATGAATGCTGACACCTCCAGGGACCCAGGCACCCCACCCCCCGGGTTGTTCCTGGAAAGCTGGAGTTCATTTGCTGGGGCATAGCACAGGTGTAATATGGCCCCTTCCAAGTTCCAAGACCAAAATATTGCTACACTTCGTCTTTCTGTGGGTTCTACTATTCTAGAATTTGGTTAGAGTTATAATTTTAAGGTATTTAGAACATTTTGGAAAACAGCTTCTGGGAATTCCTGCCTCCACACCATCATCTTGACTCAGCCACTGGCAGTCTGTCTTCTATAAAGAGTCATGATGTTACTTTCTCTTGCTGATCTCTTCTGCTCTGTTGTATTCAAATATCATCTCTATGCAAGATGACTTTTTTTTAGGTTTTTGGCAAGGCAAATGGGGTTAAGTGGCTTGCCCAGGTCCACACAACTAGGTAATTATTAAGTGTCTGAGACTGGATTTGAACCCAGGTACTCCTGACTCCAAGGCCGGTGCTTTATCCACTACACCACCTAGCCACCCACAAGATAACTTTTAAAGACATATCCAACCCTAATATCTTCTCTAAACTATATTTGCCTGCTTGATACATTCACCTGCATATTCTACTAAAATCTTGATGTCAATTGTAATGCAGAAGGAACATTATATTTGGAAAGAGATGTATCATCTGTCTTAAGCAGATCTTAATAACTGATGACTTAATATTGAATTATTTTCTTTACAGATCTTAGAGGAATTATTTATAGATTCTGAACTACGAGGACACTCTCCACACCCAGGAAACTGAGCTTATATAAAAGTAAAACAAAGAAAAACAATCTCCTTGGAAAGGAATTCATCTAACTGTAAAACACCAAAACTGCTGTCATGTGCAAGACTCTTCCTCCCTGGATCCAAATGCTTCACATATGAATTAAAAAAGCAAACAAAAAAATAAACAAACCACCATAACAACAAAAGTTTTCCTCTGCCCGAAAATGACATTAAGCTGTATAATTGTGTTTGCAACTTCTCTCCTGCTAAAAGAAAGAATGTCAAGCAATTCAGAGACTTGGATCATAAGAAGACAAAGATTTTAATTTAGGCATTCTGATGATTAATGTTCACTATTCTCCTTTCCATGATTATGTTATTTTACTAACATATAAAATTAAGAGCATGCTAAATAGTGAGTCTGTCTTTCCAACTCTATTCTTTATCAAGTTGTCTCCTCCAAAAGTTAAAAACAATAACAATGGCCATCTTAGACTGGAGTTGATAAAGAGGGAAATGTGTTTCAGGGAAACTGGGAACACTTACTGAACCAAAAAACGCACCCCAGAAAGTCCCTACTGAGATTTTCCTCACTGCCATTTCTTATTTCTCCTATTCTATCCCTTTTATGATATATGGAATATGAGATAGAGGGAAAGAAGGTGTTATATGGGAAATGAGACAAGGAGGAACATATGGCAAGGAGATTTGAAATTGAGGACCAACTATAAATTAGGATTTCTGTTGATCCCATCCTATGTCCCCTTAGGATCACTGAGTAAGAATGTAATGCTTTATCTAATTGGATTTCAAATGAGGAGCATGAAGAGGAAATAAAAGGGGAAAAAGTTGATGAAGAAAAGGGCAGTAAAAATAAAAAATCTTCCCCTCATTTACTCCAACAACTGAACTAAGACTATGATTCAGAGATATTATCTTGATCTCCTACTACACAAACCTCATATTGTTTAAACATATGTTTAAAAAATATTGATGGTATTTCTGATATTGGAAGGGACTTCAGAGGTCATCTAATTCTATACTCCCCCCTTCCTTTTAATTCTAAAAAGGTTATAACATGGCCAAGATACCACAAGAAGTGCTAGAAAGAGAATATGAAGTCAAGAACTCTGACTACAAACCTGAAAAAATGTTCTTTGTAAATTCTGTTTAGAGAAATGCACACTAAAACAACTCTGAGGTACCACCTAAACATCTATCAGATTGGTTAATAGGACAGAAAAGCAAAATGATAAGTTTGAAGGGGATGTAGATAAAATGAGACACTAATGCACTATTGTTGGAATTATGAACTGATTCAACTATTCTGGAGAGTAATTTGGAACTATGCTCAAAGAACAATAAAACTGTGCATACCCTTTGAGCCAACAACTACTAGGTCTATATCACAAAGAGATCATGACTAAGGGAAAAAAGACCCACACATACAAAAAGGTTTATAGCAGCTCTTTATGTGATGGCAGAGAATTAGAAATTGAGGGGTTGCCTATCATTTGGGGAATGGTTGAACAAGTTGTGGCATATGAATGATAGAATACAATTATTCTGTAAGAAATAATTAGCAGGTGGATTTCAGAAAAACCTGAAAAAAAAAAACCCAACCTGAACGGATGCTGAGTGAAGTGAGCAGAACCAAGAGAACATTGTATATAGGAACAGCAACACTGTGTGATGTTCAACAATGATAGACTTAACTCTTCATAATAATACAGTGAGCAAAGACAATTCCAAAAGACTTGCAATGGAAAATGTTATCCACAAGCAGAGAAGGAACAATGAATTTTGAATGCAGATCAGGTAGACCAAAGCATACTAGTTTCACTTTAAACATTTTTTATTGTTGTTTTTCTCATGTTTTCCCTTTTGTTTTGATTCTTCTTTAACAACATGACTAATATGGAAACGTTTTTAATATGACTGGGCATGTATAATATATTAGATTACTTGCTGTCTTGGGGAGAGGGGAGAAAAGGGAGAGCAGGTAAAAATGTGGAACCCAAAATCTTACAAAAATTAATATTGAAAACTATCTTTCTTTTAGGTTTTTGCAGGGCAAATGGGGTTAACTGGCTTGCCCAAGGCCATACAGCTAGGTAATTAGTAAGTGTCTGAGGCTGGATTTGAACTCAGGTACTCCTGACTCCAGAGTCAGTGTTCTATCCACTGCGCCACCTAGCCACCCCTTGAAAACTATCTTTAAATGTAATTGGAAAAAACAAAGTAAAGTTAAAAAATTCACTTTGAAGTCAGGCTATTTTATCTTTTCTCTTATTTTAAAAATAAAATCTTCATTAGTAAATGAATCTGATATGGCAATGATCACAAGTGCCTGATTTTTTTTAAAGAACTTCAGTCATCTTTATATCTGGTCTTTCCCAGAATCCTAGAAGTCTGCAGTAAGGAACAGACAATATACCATGCTGTCTGCTGTCTAGGCTATTTAATGTTCCCAATAGAGTTATAGTCCTTATTTCTGGGATTAAAAAAAAACTCTAACTTTAGGAATCACTGGGAAGATGGAGAACATTTTATCACATTCATATATACCACAGCTATAGCTGATGAGTCGTTTTAAGAAAGGTAAGGAAATTTTGCTTATTGAAATGTATTACTGGGCTAAATTTGGGACTGCTAAAACCATTTCTGTGTGAAAATGCTTCTGAAAACCTTGTCATTTACTAGTTCCTAGAAATAATTTCACATCCTTGAATTATCTGTTGCCATATATATATATATATATATATATATATATATATATATATATATATCCCAGAACACTATAGTGACAAAACCCCTGTAGAAGCTCAGCAACTTCATGCATGTTAAGCACATCTCATCTTCCCAAACCAATTGCTATATTGTCATTTCCATTATTAATACTGTTACTTCATTTATGTTACTCATTTACTGAACCCAGAACTACCCAGAAACAATTATTATGGTGGAATATATTTCAATATGAGTATTTTCTGCCAAACAATACTCTTGATTTTTTCTTTGATTTTGTCAAATGGTGGGTATTTGAGAGTGAAGAGGGTACTGGATACTTTCCCAACATACTCAGAAGAATGAGGCAAAGCTTCAGAGTTAGAGAAAAAAAAAAGAAAAAATATTCCTATGAAAATGTTTCAATATAGGTTAACTTTGAGGTTTCCTCTTTTCTATAATGTTAGTAATGCTGAATATACAATCAGAATATGTTGGGATAATTCATACGATGCCATTATCAAACCCCGTGTTCAATCAAAATTCAAGTTCATTTGATTCTCATTTCAGTTTCATAAAAAAAAAAGTGCAAGTAGGGCAATTAGGTGGTGCAGTGATAGAGCACTAGCCCTGGAGTCAGATCGACCAGAGTTCAAATATGACCTCAGCCACTTAATAATTACCTAGTTGTGTGATCTTGGGTAAGTCACTTAACCCCATTGCCTTGCAAAAAAAATGGTGCAAGCTCCTTGAGTTAGGTACAAATGGTAATACCACATCATTTTATGGCAATATCAGTGACTTTTGCAATAGATTGTATTAAATTAATTGAATAACTTTCCTAGAACTTAACCAAATTCCAGAGTGAAGTCTTGTTTCTTCCATAAATGAAAATATTCATAGCAACACGTTTTTGTGATAACAAGGAACTGGAAGCAATTCAGGTGTTCATAACTTGGGGAATGTTTAAACAAATTGTGTCATATAAATGTATTGGAATATTACAGTATTATAAGTAATAATGAATAGAAAGAGTTCAAGGAAGAATGAAAAGACAAATTGATGCAGAAAGAAGTAAGCAGAAATGAGGAAAACAAAAATACATATGGCTACAACAGTGTAAAGGGAAAGACTAGAAGAAGTTGCCTAGGAAGAGTTGAGAAAATGTGCCTTCCTCCTTTAACTATGGAGATGGCAGATAATGGTTGTAAAATAAATATATATACAATCTGATACAGTAAATGTCAGTTATTTTTGTCTAACTAAATGGGAAAATATATGCAAAAAAAGCACTTAGCACAGTGTCTGACATGTAATAAACATGAATATATACATGTCTATACACAAACATGTGTATATGTTGCATATATATAAATAAAACCATTATCCCAACTCTTTTTTTATCTTGTGTATATGTATGTGTGTATGCATGTGTGTTATGTGTGTGTATGTAAACAAGCATAAGGGAGGAAAGAGGGATAGAGCCTGAAATAATAAATAATATGAAAATATAAATGTTATCAATAAGAAGTGTGTGTATATGTGTGTTCATGTGTGTAAATAATCACATATATATACATATGTACACGCTTATATGCAGATAATCTTTTCAGACACAGTTCATGTTTATCATCAAGCTCTTTTTGGATACTGATTTTGCTATTCTCTTGATTGTTACTACTTTGAAGTTGTACAATTACTCTGTAGTTGTGCAAAAATGTTGTCTTCATTTACTCAGATCACAGAACTTCAAGAGACCTCTGAGTTCATCTTTCTTTTCAGTCTTCCTCTTACAAACAGGGAAACTGAGATACAGGAGAAAAATGACTTTTCAAAATCATTTCTTCAAATCCTCAACATGCAACGCAAAGTTAGCTACTATAGTTCATACCATTTATAAGTAGTAAGGACATAATTCAAACTAAGCCCTCTTATTCACTCCAATGTCAATGCACATTTTGCTATATCTGCTGCCCCTGAACAGAATAATTATTCATCTGAAATAAGAGTATTAGGACAAATCTCTAAAGGCTTTTTCAGCACTAACAAGACTCAGGATCAAATTCTGCTTCAGTAATTATTAGATGTATGAGCCTGAGCAAATCATTTATCCTCCCCCAGCCTTTAAATTACCCCTAATATTATTTTTACATAATCTCAAGCTTCTTGTAAGGAAAGGAATTTAAGTACGAAAGCATTATATAAATGTGAGATAATTGTTTTAACTACTACTAAAACCTTTCTGATCTTATTTCCACAAGCATCACAATCCTTTTCCTTTATTCTTGTCCCTTTTTCCTATGTTGAGTCAAGCCACAATTTAGGTTGGCTCTTTTCCTGCTGTGTATGAAGTAATGTCAGCTCACTGCCAATAGTCTTGACTACCCCAACCCTATTAAAACCACATATAACTCCTTTAGCCTGGCTTTTCACATTATGTCACCATCTTAACTCACCATGATCTTTAGTTTTGCTCAACCACCTCAGCATTTAAAGTCTGTACCACACAATTTAGCACCTAATTATAGTCTTCTCTCCTATATTGTTCACTAATGTCCTCATTGTATCCTGTCTTCCCAAATAGAATACAAAGTTCTGAAAGGCAAAGGCCATAACTTACACTTATATGTTCACCAAAGCATTGAGAGGTGATGGGAATGTCTTTTTCCTGTATACATAAATATATAGAAAAGCTCTGAGAAAAAGATAAAGTCAGTACAAATATAAAATGCTATTATTTTACTAATCCTCAAATAAATTATATTTTCCTCTACACCTCCTTATATAAACCTTAAACTCCATCTACAAATACGTTATCGCTGTGTGTTTGATTATATAGACACATATGTATGTGTATGCCTATTCGCAAATTTATTATATATGTATAATCATTTGTATGTGTATACAATATATACATATATATTTTCTAAATATATTATTTTTTGTGGTTTTATATATATATATATATATATATATATGTATCGCACTTAATAAAATTTTAGGGGAAGGTGCCTTATATTCAAAACTCCATAATGTTTGTTTTGTTGTTTTTGTTGTTCATAATGGTAGAAGAATAGGGACTTGACTTATGATTTCACTGGGACAAGGATTTTCTTCTATTCCAGAGGTTTTCAACCTTTTCTGTGTAATGGATCCCTGATGTG
This sequence comes from Macrotis lagotis, assembly GCF_037893015.1. NCBI lineage: Eukaryota > Metazoa > Chordata > Mammalia > Peramelemorphia > Peramelidae > Macrotis > Macrotis lagotis. Next base: position 165,980,820 of record NC_133664.1, read on the forward strand.
GTCCTCTTCCAGAACAAAGGACAAACAACAATCTATGTGAGTAGTAAGAGTTGAACCAATGCAGACCCAACTGAAACTGACCAGTTGACCAGCATATGTAATTCTTTTCTTTCTTTTTTCTTCTTGTCTGTCTCTCTTTCTTTCTCTTCCATTTTTTATTTTTCTTCCTTCCTTCGTTCTTTTCTCTCTCTCTCTCTCTCTCTCTCTCTCTCTCTCTCTCTCTCTCTCTCTCTCTCTCTTTCTTTCCTTTTCTTTCCTTTTCTTTCTTTTCTTCCTTTTTGTCTTTCTCATTTTCTTTCTCTCTTTTTTATCTTTCTTTCTCTTTCTATCATTTCTCTCAATCTCTCTTTTCCTTCTCTTTCTTTCTTTCCTTCTTTCCTTTTCTCTTTCTCTCTCTCCCTTCCTTTCTTCTTGTCTCTCTGTCTTTCTCCTCTCTCTTTTTGTCTTTCTTTCTTTCTATTTCCTCTTTCTCTCTTTTCTTTCTTTCCTTCTTTTCTTTTTTCTTTCTCACTCTTTTTTCTCTTTCTTTCTTTCTTTCTCTCTCTTTTCCTTCCTTCCTTCCTTCTTTCTTTCTCTTTCTTTCTTTCTTTCTTTCTTTCTTTCTTTCTTTCTTTCTTTCTTTCTTTCTTTCTTTCTTTCTTTTATTTTCTTTCTTTCCCCTTCCCTTTGCCCACATAGGGTATGATATCCTTTTCTGTGGGTGCTCTACCCAAAAGACATAGATTTTAATTGCTAAAAACTTTTAAGCTATTTTGGATTTACACTCTAGACTTCTTTCTTGGCTAGACATATTTTTCTTAAGGAACTTTCCTCAACTCAAATCACTTTGGCTCTCATTGATTGGCCAACAATAAGCCCCAGATCAAGCCACACTTTTTCATTGTTTATACCCTGACTGGCTCAAATTGTATGTAAATAGCAATTATTTATGTTTTTTTTTCAGAAACCCTGAAATTCCCCCCATCCAGATTTTATTATTTTACTAGTATAATTATTGTTGTTAATTAGGTAAAAGAGGCCCTTCTTTGCCTCAATTTCAGCTTAATATTGAATAGGTGATTTCTTAATCAAACTAAGACCTACTAAAGATTTTTGCTTTAAAAAACCAAGGTCTCCCATTGCCATATCCAGTTGTCTTGATCTATATCTTGCCACTGGCCAAAGATGGCTCTGAAGGAAAAAGTCAAGCTGGGTACTTTGCACAGTCCTCCTTAACTGAAATCTTATTCACTTCCATGTTATGGTATCACCTCCCTGAAGTCAAAGTCCTTCACAAGAAAGAAGGACAGACAATTCTTATTGATGAAGCAATTGAGCATAGATGTGAGAATGTATGTGTGGCTGCACATGTGTGCATGTGTATTTATCTAAGTATGCTTGTTTCCCCTGGTGTGTGGTTGGTAGCTTTTAATTGCTATAGTATTCAAGTCTGTTTCTAGATAATAAAAGATTACAGATTACCAAGTGGGAAACTGGGAAACGTAGGATATATATATATATATATATATATATATATATATATATATATTCAATACACACACACCACACACACACACACACACACAGGCTTATTGTGATCAGAGAACAGATACAAGCAGAAACCTAAATAAGGTTTAGCATCTGAAGCTGCTAAGGAGGGGACACAATTTGAACTTGGCCACTCTGAATTATATGAAGATTTGGACTCCTTTCTTGTATCAGTTCCCCCTCCCCCAATCACCTCATCCCATCAGCAGTGGTTGGCAGAAGTTTCTATAGATAGAACTGAGAAACATGAAGGGGAGGCAAATTATATCCCCAGGAGCATTCTGTGTAATAAGGGGATAGCATGCTCCAATTTTCTGGGAATATTTTTGTAATAACTTGCTATGCTTAGTAAATAACTTTCAAAAAATTAATTAAGTCTGGCTGATTAATTGATAAATTTTTGTGGAAACTTGCTAGATGGGGGCTTATGAGAAACAAAACTTAAAAACTTCAATCCTAAGAGTTTTCCTTAGAATTCTAAGACAGAAATAGTCACTGTCTTTTTGGACTGATTAGTATTGAGTTCAAAGAGTGTGTGTGTGTGTTTGGTTGGGGGGACCACAAGTGAAATTCCTTTAAAGGGATGAAAGTTTTTTTTTTCCTTTTACATTTTGAACAATAGGTAGCATTTCATTAGGGCTGAATAAATTTTTTTCCATTGATTCACACAGAGAAGTTAATAGTTGATTATAGAATTGTAGGGAGATACTAGAGTTTAATGAACAGGGAGTGACATGGTCAGATTTTAAATATAGGAATATTGTTTTGGCAGTTTAAGTATTAAAGCAAAGCAATAATTATTTATGGTGACTGGGAAATTATGTCTGAGAAATAATCTTGTCACTAAAATTTCAAATTGCTGCAAATTGGCTGATTTATTTTTAGTGTTGCAGAGGATGCATGCTTTCAAAATCAGTGACCTTGTGCCTATGACCAAAACTTATTATCTTATTTTTTCCCTTTAGGAAATCTTATCACTATACATTTTAATTTTCCCTTTATGTTTTTTCCATCCTGTTTTTTATTATTATTGGAGCATTCATGTGCAAACTATTTTCATGCTTCAAGGTTATGTCTGAAGGTAAATATTACAAATAAGTCATATTCAAATAAAATGAATAAAGCAAAAAATAAATTGGTGTTTTCATAATCAATGACTTCAAATACAGAATAGGAAAAAATGTATGTAGGAGCAATGTGGCTTATTTCCTATCAATTGCTTAAGAATTTCTATATCCTTAACTTCAGTTAGCATTTAATGAGAATCACCTGTGAAAATGTTGCCTATATTAGGGATAAAAAATGTGGAATTTGGAGGTACAAGGTCAATACCATCTATCCCTTCCCTGTGTGAACTTGAATGCCTTGTCTTAATTTTACTCATCTGTCAGACAGAGGCATTGGCCTAGACAATCTCTACCTTCATTTCTCAATGTACATTTATAGAACAATTAACAGGCTAACTAATACAACATGTAAATAAATTATCCTTTGTTGGTTTATTAAAGATTATTGCTATGACAATATTAAAAGAATAAATTTTTCTATTAATTGTCATATAAAGGCATACATGTGATCCCTTTCTTTGTTGAATACCTATTCATACTATTTGTACTTATTTACAGTGAAAGAATTTTATCTCTTATTGCCACAATTACTTCACTGAAAAATATGAATTAATGATCTTAAAAACTGAAGTGAAAATCCCTTCCTACTCTGGGCAAAGTGGGGGGAACTTGGATTTAAGTCAGAAATAGGTGATGCGTTCATCAGTTTTACTTAACTCTTTTGAAAGGTTTTGTTACAAAAGATGGCTCTCTATGTAAGGAAGAGAAATGGGATTTAATCAGAAATGAAGGTGATATAGAAAGAAAAGTATGTTAATAGAAATAAATGCCTGTACACATATATTTAGAAATGCTATTTTTTTTAAAAATAGAGGTAGAGCCTATTTAGTGTTACAAACAAAACCTTTTGAATAAAAACATTTCTAGGTGTGTACACCTAGATTGTTGCAATAAAAATCTCATCATGAACAAATGAGTGTTTTGTGACCTAGAAGGTTACATATGCTGAACACTGAAAATTTCAGCTCAGTCTCACTGGACTCCTAAGAATACTATACAGACTTAAAGACAGAGCCTGGGGCTGTTTAAACCTTAGAACTTAGTACTTACTCTATATGAACTCCTTATTTATACAGCCATCAATCCCCAGGCTTTATAAAGTGTTGCTCCTGTGGTGTATGCCAAACTTGTCAATTATTCCCAACCACCAGCAAATTCAGTAGCAAGCAAGGGAGGCTGGGAAATAAAAAAGGTCACATCACCTGAGTCATTTCAGTCTGTCTGGATCTCTCACTTTTAAGGTAAAATGTTTCAAATGACTTCCAAATTAAAATCCTAGGCCCAAGCATTGCTTAGTCATCATGTAGACACCAACTGGTTGAGGATCTGACTAAAAAATATGAGGAGTTAGCAATTCTAATAAAACTATTTATAGTGGGTTTTATTCAAAATTTTAATTAGATGTGAAGCTGTACTTGAGCCCCTGAATTGCTACAAAATTCAAGAAAGAACACATTTTTGAGTAACAGTATTCTTTGCCTCCTAATCAAGTGATATCTTTCATTAATGCATTGTCCCATAAAAAATAAAAATATATTAGCAAAACCTTATACTTTCATAATATTCTATGATTAAAAAACATTTTGCAAGTATTTTATTAAACTATATAAAAACAAAAATATATTATTAAAAGCATATATTTCACAATATTCTATGATTAAAAGAATTTGCATATATTTTTCTTATTTTGGTTACCATACAGTATTCCCTAGTGCAGGGTTGAGGAACATTCACTGTGATGATTGTATAAATCATGAGAAATCATTTTGAACTCAGATCCTCCTGATTTCAGAGCCAGTGTTCTATACACCCTAACACCTAGCTGTCCCTTTGTATTAGATTCTACAGTTTACTTCCTTTTTTTGTTTTTTGTTTTAGATTTTCCAAGGCAATGGGGTTCAGTGGCTTGCTCAAGTCCACACAGCTAGGTAATTATTAAGTGTCTGAGGTTGGATCTGAACCCAGGTACTCTTGACTCCAAGGCTGGTGTTCTATCCGCTGTGCCACCTAGCCGCCCTACAGTTTACTTTCAAGCTTACCTCTTGTTTCTACTTTCAAATTTATTTCAATTCTTTTCTATGAATTTGGTTTAAAAAAAATCAGGAGCCTCCATTTTTACCTTACTATTATCCCTCTCTCCCATTTAACCAAGGAGGGGAAAAATGACCCAAAACATTGATTAGTTAGTTACCTACTCTGTGTTAAAATTATTTTAATTACTAAGTGTTTATTAAGGCTTCTATTATGTACCAACCATTGTCTTATGTGCTGAGGATACAAACACAAAATGAAACATATCCTGCCTTGAAGGAGTTTATATTCTATAGGAGTAAATAACATGTTCAATAGAATGTCTTTGTGGTCTGTTTGACAGAACAGCAAGGTATGTCAAACAGTCTTTGGTAGAGAGTTTTATTTCTTTTTTTTAGTTTTTTTTTTTTTTTTTTGCAAGGCAATGGGGTTAAGTGGCCTTCCCAAGGCCATACAGCTAGGTAATAATCATGTGTCTGAGGCTGGATTTGAACTCAGGTACTCCTGACTCCAGGACCAGTGCTCTACCTACTGTGCCACCTAGCCACCCCCAGTGGAGAGTTTTAAAAACCAAAAAAATTTGTATTTTTATCAAAGAGGTATAAGAAAGTAATTGAAACTTCTTGCGTAAGGGAGTGATATTTTTCTTTCTGTGTTTTTAAAATATAGCTGGTTATGTTTTTTATATCCAGGTATAGTAACCTGAAACAACTATGAATTAGATAATGTTGCTATTTTTCCTTCATTAGAATGTGAACTGTGATCTAAAAAACTCCTTAACTACAAAAAATCAACAAAGTAGCAGGATATATAATAAACCCATTGGGAAAATAGTCAAATGCTCATAGGTTCAACTAACTTAATAAAAATGACAATTATATCTAAATTAAATTGCTTATTCTGTGCCATATCAATTAAACTACCAAATAACCACTTTACCAAACTAGAAAAAATAGTAACAAAATTCATCTGGTAGAACAAAAGGGCAAGAATAGTAAAAGAACTGTTGGGAAAAAAAGGAAGATAACCTAGCTCTACCAGATTTAAAACTATACTATAAAGTAGCAGTCATCAAAAGTACCTGGCAATAGTTAAGAAATAGAGTAATGGATCAGTGGATTAGGATAGGTTCAAAAGAAACTGCAGTAAATGATTACAGCAGTCTACTACTTGAAAAACCCAATGACATCAGCTTCTGGATAAGAAATCAATATTTGACAAAAATTTTTTGGAAAACTGGAAAATAATATGGTAAAAATTAGGCATAGACTCACATCTCACACCCTATACCAAAATAAGGACAAATTGGGTACAAGATTCAGACATAAAAGCAACACCATAGATAAATTAATAGACCAAGAAATACTCCATCTACTAGATCTTTGAAAAGGGGATAAATTAATGAACAAACCAGAATTAGAGTACAATCAATGTTGCCAAAATTAGAAGGAAAGAAGAAAGCTGGGAAACATTATTCACAACCAGGAGCTCAGATAAAGATTTCATTTCTAAAATATATATGGAATTGCATCAAATTTATAGGGTTTCAAGTCATTCCTCAATTAATAAATGGTCAAAGGATATGAATAGACAGTTTTCAAATGAGGAAATTGAAGCTAAATTTAATCATATGAAAAAAATGCTCCAAATCATTATTGATTAGAGAAATGCAAATTAAAACAACAATGAGGTATTACCTCATACCTATCAGATTGACTAAGATGAGAAAAAAGGGAAAATGATCAGTCTTGGAGAGATTGTGGGAGGATTGGGACATTAATGAATTGATGGTGGAGTTGTGAACAGATCCAGCCTTTCCAGAGAGCAATATGGAACCATGCCCAAAGAGCAATAAAACTGTTCATACCCTTTGATCCAGCAATTCCAATTTTTGGTCTATATCCAGAAGAAATTACAGAAAAATGGAAAAGTCCTACATGTTGCAAAATATTCATAACAGCTCTTTTTATAGTGGCAAAGAATTGGAAATTGAGGGGATGGCCTTCAACTGGGGAATGGCTAAAGAAGTTATGGTACATGAATACTATGGAATATTGTTGTGCTATAAGAAATCATAAATGATTGGACTCTAGATAAACATGAAATGACTTACCAGAGCCAAGAGAAAAATGTTCACATTAACAGCAACAAACATTGTGAGATGATCAGCCTTGATGGAAGCAGCTTCTCTCAGCAGTTCAGAGAACTAGAACAACTGTATTAGATTAGTTATGGACAATGTTATCCCCATCCAGAGGAATTAAAACAAATAAAAAAAGAAAAACCAACCCTTCAGAATGTGGTGAGCACTTTATAAAAATTATCTCTTATATATCTTTTCCCTTTAATCTTAATTCCTCGTACTGAAAATGACTGATATGTAAACATGTTTATTAAAAATATTTATATACAATGCTAACCTGAGTGTTTGCTGCTGAGGGGAGGGGGCAGGCAAGGGATGTTGGAAGGAAACTTTTTAACTTAAAAATATTCACATGCATATGAATGAATGAATGAATGAATAAATAAATCTAAAATTTTAAAAAAAGAATGTGAACAGTGTAACAATAATTTGTTTCATTCTTTTTATTTCGTTCTCCAGTATCTAGTACAGTGGTTAGTACACATTAGCTCTTATTAAATACTTGTTGGTTGGTGTCTGATTCACCCTGGAAAACTGAGAACTTGAACCTTGACTGTGCTTACCATCCAGATAATTTCCATACCCCTGGGCTGCATTGAGATTTCTGGTTCTTACATTATAGAGCCCTGACAAGTTTCTGGGAATGAAAGGAATGTGGATCCTCCACTTTTTTTCACTGGGCTTTGAAGTAGCAGGAAGTCTGCTCCATCTTTTTAGTTCCTCAGAAGAACCAAGGAAGGCTTCATATATCAGGAGAGATTTTTAGGGTGAGGTCAGGATTCCCCTAAATAAAGGTATGAGCATTACATCATTATGTATTAAACTATTTCTTTTGGTGATTACATATTCTAAAGCCATAGTTACTAAACACCATTAAACAACAATAACAAAAGGTTTTCAGAAATAAGCAGTAGGATTCATGAACCCTTGGCTTGAGAGAATGATACACAATGTAATCTATGTTACTCAGAATTTTTGTCAACATGTGTAGTTTCTTCTACTAAAATACTTATCAACTTCTGGGATAAGAGCTCATCATTTGACAAAAATTGTTGAGAAAACTGGAAAATAGTATTGGCTCTTCACTAAAATACTTATTGGCAAGAAAAAATGCAGAATTAAAAGGAAAAAGAAAAAAATCTACATTTTATCAAGAAGAGGTTACTAGCTACATTTGGACAATCATTGATCCCCTCTGACCCTTGGTTTCTATATTTCTAAAAGATGAGAGGCAGCACAAGGTAAAAAGAGGGATAGCTTTGAAATCAGACAAACCAGTTGTGTGGTTAAAGTCAGCCAAGTACTTCAGCCAAATCTCTAAAACCTTACATTACTGAGGAGTTTCCAGTGTGTATTGATGAAGGGCAATTCCATACTATATCATCAGGATCAAACAGGATCAAATTTCTTCCATCCTCTACACCGCCCCCCCAAAAGAAAAATAGACAGCAAGACTGGATTATCTTTAGGATTCCTTCTATAACATATCTAAAATTTCTGGTTGTAATTCTAAATATAAATATTTGAGAACATTAGAAGCAATATGGTATAATGAAAAGACGATCTTGATTCAGAAATCAGCTGTGTTACCTCCCATCTATACAATCTGGAGCAATGTCGCTTATCCTTTGCAGTCTCAGTTTCCCCATTTGTAAAATTAGAGAATTGGACTAAGTGGCCTTTTGAGGTCCCCCTATGATTCATGTATTATAATCTATGTATTATTATTGATAAATAGGAGACACTTTTAAAGGCAAGGCTTTTCATCATTGGATAATACTATATAATAGTAAAAACTGCTTTGTGCTCATAGCACTTTTTATTTATTAAATGTAAATTTTTATAAATTTATAAAACTTCTAAATCTGCTCAGAGGTTTGTGGATTATTGTCCCTATTTAATAGATGAGGGAAATGGCGTCAGAGAAGTATTAAATGACTTCCCCTAGGTTATTTAGTGAATCAGTGGCAGTTTTGGAAATTAAAGTTAAGAGAGCACCTTTTCCTTTGTGTTTACTTTTACTTTGAAATAATCAGCACTGTTTTTGGTTAAGCAGCCTAATGAATGCTTTCGGCAGGACAATAGTCATTTTATTTTCACCAAGAAAAGATATAAGAGAAAATAAGTAACTGACCCTGAAAGATTCTATCGTGTCCAATTGTGGAGTGTCCCCAGGTAAATCAAATGAAAGCCAGATGGGAAATTCAGTCCTTTTAACCCTAACTGGAGATCATATAGCAAATGTAATAGGGAAAGGTTGAACTGTCTTGATCTCCAAACCTTTAGCAGTTTAGTTGATCATTTGCTCTTTATATCATGCCCTTCCTTGTTCTCTACCTCCCAACACTTGACTTATAATTGTGACAGTGTGTTAAAAACAATGAAAACAACAAAATCTGATGAGCATTGTGTTTGTTAGAAGAGCAATCCAGTATTTTTAATGCATTCATTTCCAAGTGTATTGTTCATGCCGTTTATTTAATGAGGGTTGTTCCAGAAATATTTAAGGAGCTCTTTCTCTACCTAAAATAAACATGATGAGGAGTAGTGAAGGAGTGGGAGAGATGATGAGTGGTATGTTTTGTGTTAAGCATAACTATGCCTCAAAGGGTAAAAAGTCTCTGCTACATTTTAAAAATAGTCTTACTCCTTCTTTATTAAAACAAATAATTTTGTTGCCTGAAAGTCTGAGTTACTTAAATTCCTCAAATAGAGTTTCAGGTGCCAAGATACCTATGGTATGTGTATTCCTACTGTTTCCTAAGAATGTTGTGCTCAAACTGGTAATACTAGCAGGTAAATGGGGAAAGCAACATACCTGAAATCTGAGAGAAAAACAAAAGCAAGGATTTTGAATTGAGGTATTTATTATCTGATACTAACACCACGAACACACCTACACACATTCACATAAATACACACATGTACAATCCATCCCTGAGATTTTTAATTCAGAATATAAATGTCTTAAAAACTTTGGAAGTTAGTTATAAGGTCATGAGATCATAGATCTAATGTTAGAAGGGAACTCAGAGGCACCATGTCCAATTTAATCATTTTGCAAATAAGGAAACTGAGGTGTAGGAAGGTTACACATCATGGTATAGTGGAAAGTGTTGGATCTGGAGTTAGAGAACTTGTGTTAAAATCCCAGTTCTGATTCATATCACCTGCATAAACTTGACCAAGTCTTTTGACCTTTCATCTTCAGTTTCCTCATGAAGAGCATGATTAAATGGTCTTTGAGGTCCATCCTAGTTTGAAATCTTTACTACTATGATACTTTAATTGTTTTACCTAAGATCACACTGGTACTAAGCATTAGACAAGAGATTTGAACCCTGATCTTGACTGCAGAGTCAAATTATTTCACCTTCTATATTTTTAGACTCATTAACATAAAATAATAATAATAATAGCAACAATAATAATAACAATTGACATTTGTATAGCACTATTGCTATACTATGATTATTTGACTTGATTCTCCCAACAACCTAGCAAGGTAGGAGTTATCATCATCTCCACTTCACAGATGAGAAAACTGAGGTAGACAAAGATTATTTGACTTCCATGGATCACATAACTAGTGTCTGAGGATGGAAATAGTTGATCTTTATTTCTACTCCATAGTATGATTGATTAGTACTAAATAAAAATCAATTCCAAATCTTCTGCTGGATGGACATTATCCTTAAAATAATTTTAGTCTTAACTATACAGTATTTCATCACTAAATTCAAAGAAGATTTAATAATATAATGCTAGGAGAATTATCAACTAGCATTCCCCAGCCTGTAGAGTCCCTGAAGGGAGAATAATAGGAAATAGGTCCACAATTGTAGATTAAGTCAGATAATAAAGAGATTTAAAGTCATTCAAGAAGCAGTAAAATCTTAGACAAACTCTGATATTTAAGAATATTAATTTGGCATCAGTGTGGAGAGTGGATTATACATAGAAGTCTGGAAAAAGGAGTTTTTAAAGAAACTTTTACAAGTGTTCATTTGAGAGGTGATATGTTCCGAACTAGGAGAGTGGAGAAAATAAGAATACTAACAATTCTGTGGAGATTATTCGTTGGTTCATTCACTCATTTATAGAACCAACAACTCTAAAGTGCTTATCATATGCATCAACCAGAAATTGAAAATCAACATCAATGACTAGGAAGAAAAGATAAGCAATTCCATTATTTTTAAGCCTCCATTTTGAGAGTGCTTGTTATGTAAACTGCTTTTTTCTACTATGAAGCAAGCAGGAGAATAGGAAGAAAAAATATTGAAAGTTAGAAATGTATTCAAGGCTACATGAAAGGCTACAATAAACAAAAGTTCATAACAATAAATCTGTCTACAAAGCATCTGGAAATAATGTTGAAGAGATGTCTCTTGGCACTGAGCGACTCAGTTGCATGTTTTAACCCCAAAGATATATCTTCTATGCATTTAGTCCTTATCTCTCTCAAGAAGTGTCCCACCCCCATCCTTATCCCCAGGTGTGCAGACGAAAAATACAATACAAAAATTATGATTGCAATATCATAATCTTACCCAATAAAGTTGTTCACAATAACTGAATTAATTGTGGTAGTTCTCTCAGGTTATTTAAGTCTCTTGTCTTTAGAGTTGATCACTATTAGTGATTGCATGTTTTCATAAGCGTGTTTTCTCCCTGGCATTCCAAGTAAAATTTAGACCTTTGTGCATTATCATTTTTCAATTGTACTTACAATAAAATTCCTTCAAATATTTAAGACATGTTAAGCAAGGTAAAATAATTTAAAGCCAAATATCATCTTCTTTGACACTTGGTCATTTTACTTTGCAGTGCTTGGCATAAGCATAGATAGGTAACCAGATTGAAGACTGGTAGATTTTTAAAATTGAAGAGGACTGAACACAAAATGAAATTCTGCAAAGGACTTGACTATATCCCCCAAACTAAGTCAACATATCTTTTTATCCAGAGAAACTTAAATGGAAAGGGTAGGCACACCAGGGATGGCAAAAATACTTTGGAAAATATGGGTTAAGATTAAGAAATAAAAATATAATTCAGAACCGTCACACCTGTCTATCATAAACACCTTATTCATGAAGACAATGAAAGCCTCTGAACTGGGCATCATTGAAAAAAAACAGCCCCCAAACCCCCAGTTTATTCTAATTTAACAGAAAGGAAACCACTTATTGTTGAAACTACCTGTCTATACATAATCGTATTATTGACTAGATGGAATAAAGATCAAGATTAACATGAAATTGGGGGGAAAAAGATGAGATGATACGACTTGGAGTTATGAGTTCAGAAACAACCTTCTAAAAATGAAAAATGACAAATGGATAAAAATAAAGATATTGATTCTGATTATTATTTTGTCTGAGTACAAAGAAAGGACTATTGTTTCTGATCTTGTGGAAAGAATATTTCGTTGTCTTGGATATTTACCAAAACTGAAAAGCCCTTTGTCTACATGGGTGAAACATTTTATTCCCTTAAGAGATATTATTTCAATAAAACCACAAGCCATCAGGAATCTAGTAAAAAAATCACATTAATCTTGACCTTTATTTCCTGAACCAATCTAGACACAGGGGCAGCTTCATTGCCTTTCATAGAAAAAAGTATAAACCTAGACTAAATCATATTGTTAGAAAAGTGGAATTCTGCTTATTTCACATCTCTATAGAATTTTCATGAGAATGGGCTATGCATACAACTAGAGCATACTCAATGAAAATATAAGAAGGCAACTGGTAGATAGATTCTCTTAGAATTCTTTATACCAGACATTATCTCTCTAATTACACATAGAGAAGAGAACATTCTACCAGTTTTTGTTGTTTTGTTGCTGTTGTTAATACAAAATTACAGAAAAACCTCCATAAACCAAAATAGAACATCAGAAACCCTTCCAAAAAATGCCTCTGTGAAGTATAGGATTCCATGTTAGATGTTAGCATAGAGGTAACTTTGCTTAATGATTCTTTTGATTATTAATATCCAAAAATATTTATAAAGAGGGCAATCAAGTGCTCATGAAAGGTTCATACCACTCTTGTGGAAATTATCTTTGGCTAGAATGATTCTTTATATATTATTAAGTTCTCCAGATGCTCTTCTCTTGAGAAAACAATGTACTGATTTCACCAAATTCTGAATTCTACAAGGTCACCTCCCCAAGACACAGTGCCCATATGAAAAAATGCTGCAAATCATTATTAATTAGAGAAATACAAATTAAAAATAACTTTTAGGAATCACTTCACCCCTATCAGATTGACTAAGATGACAAAAAAGTGTAAATGATCAATGTTTGAAAGATTGTGGGAGGATTAGGACATTAATACATTGCTGGTAGAATTGTGAAGTGATTCAACCATTCTGAAAAGCAATATGGAACTATGTCCAAACAGCAATAAAACTAAGAATACCTTTTGATTCAGCAATTCCAATTCTAGGCCTATATCCAGAAGAAATCATAAAAAAAAATGGGAAGTCCCACATGTGCCAAAGTATTCATATTAACAAAGAATTGGAAATTGAGAGAATGCCCTTCAGTTGGGGAATGGCTGAGCAAGTTATGGTAAATGAATGTTATGGAATACTATTATTCTATAAGAAATCATAAATAGTCAAACTCTAGAGAAGCTTGGAATGACTTACAGGATCTGATGATGAATGAAGGGAGCAGAACCAAGAGAACAATGTACACATTAACAACAATATCGTGAGATGATCAACCTTGATGGAAGCAGCTACTCTGGGCAGTCCAGAGAGCTAGGACAACTGTATTTGATCAGCTATGGATCAAATAGCTAGCCCCATCAGAGGAAGAAAAACATACATACATACATGAATGAATGAATAAATAGATAAAAAGTAAACAAATGAACAAATGAATGAATACATACATACATAGATAAATAAATAAATAAACCTTTCAGAATCTGATGAACACTTCATTTACATTTTTAAAAATTTCTTTTATGCATTTCTTTTGTATTCCATGGTTTTTCTTCCTTTTCCTTTAATTCTTATTCCTCATACTTTAAATGACTAATCTGTAAACATATTTAACACATGTATATGTACAATGTTCACTTGACTGTTTGACACTGAGAAGAAAGGAGTGGGAAGGGAGGGTGGAAGAAAATTTTGTAACTTAAAAATATGCATATGCATAAGGATGAATGTTGAAAAACTTTCACAACTTGCATCTGGAAAAATAAAATATAAATTTACGAAACAAAGCAAAAAAGATACAGTGTCACTTAAAAGAGATCAATCAAAAAACCCACATAGAAAAAACATGTTATAAGCACTAGGAATAATAAAGGGGCAAAAGACAATTCCTGCTTTCAAGAAGTCTGCACTATAATGGGGGAGACAACTTGCAAACAGATATGTAAAATTTATAAATATAGTAAATTAAATAAAAATTTAAATAAGATAAGTAAAATATAATAAAATAAATTATATAAACATAAATAGAATATTCAAAAATAAGGTAGTACTAGAATTAATTGGTTGGAGAAGGCTTCCTGTTGGAATTAAGATATTAGTTGGAACTTAAAAGAAAATGCCCAGAGTCAAGAGATGGTATGTCTTATTTGTGAAAAAGCCAGGAGGCAGTTCATGTTGGAGAATAAAATGTAAGAAGATTGGCAAGGGAAGGGGGGGCTAGTTTTTGAAGGACTTAGAATGCTAAAGAGGATTTTTTATTTCATCCTGAAAACACTAAAGAGCCACTGGAGTTTATGATCAGACCTGAATTTTAGGCAAATAATTTTAATGGATGATGGATTGGAGTAGAGAGAGACTTGGTCATCAGGCAGAGGTATAGAGGGCTTGAACTAGAGTGGAGGTAGTGTCACAAGAGAGATAAGGAAGCATACAGGAGAGATGATTGAGAGGCAAATTCAACAGGCCTTGGCAGCTGATTGGATATGGGGGTGGGGTAAGAGATTTCACAGTAAGATTATAAAAAAAATAGGGAGAAAGCCAGGATGACTTCTAGACCTGAGCCTGAGGTTCTGTAATAAACTATTGTCCTCTACACTAATAGTGAAGGTAAGAGGTAGGGAGAGCTAAAGGGGAAAGATAATGAGTTCCATTTTGGACATATTGAATTGAAGATATATAACGGTTATTCAGTTCATAATGTCTGAAAAGCAATTGAATATTTAAGAATGGAAATCAGCAGAGTGTTTGAGAAAAGATAGGCAGATTTGTTATTCATCAGAATAGATATGATAATTAAATCCATGGGAGTTGATGATTTATACAACCTAATGAAGTTGTATAAATATCCTAGGACAGGGGCAACTAGGTGGTGCAGTGGATAGAGTACTGGTCCTGGAGTCAGGAGGACCTGAATTCAAATCTGAACTCAGACACTTAATAATTACCTAGCTGTATGGCCTTGAGTAAGCCACTTAACCCAATTTCCTTGCCAAAAAAAAAAAAAATCACTAAAAAAAGTGAATGTAGATAGCCCAGGACAGAAGTCTGACGAATACCTATAGTTAAAGAGCATGATCTGGGAGATATTCCAGCAAAGAAAACAGAGAAGATATTTTCATCCCATCTGAGGAAAAACCAGGAGAGAATGGTATTCTAAAAACTTCTAGAGAAGGGAATATCAAATAGGAAAAGGTGATTCAATTATGTCAAAGACTGCAGAGAGGTTAAGAATTAAGACTGAGTAAAAGGTCATTGTATTTCACAAAAGAGATCATTAATACCTTTGAAGAAAGCCATTTTGGTGGAATGGCAATGTCAGAAGTTGTACTATACTGTAAGATGAATTGTAAGGGGAGAGAGAGAGAGGAAGAAGAGATACCTAACCTCTATGGCTTTTTTCAAGGAGTTTAGCTACAAAGAACAGAAGAGATATATAGATGATAATGAGGATGAAGGAGGCAATTATGTAGCTCAATGAAGAGAGTGCTAGAGGCAAGACAATCTGAGTTGGAATTCAACCTCAGCTACTCACTTGCTGTATGACCTTGGGCAATTCGCCTAACCTCTGTTTGCTTAAATCCACTGAAGAAGGAAATGGATACCATTCTAATATCTTTGCAAAAAACCTCCATAAAGGGTCACAAAGAATCCAAAGAAATTGAACAACATTGAAGTTGGAAGGACAAAGTGGGGGAGAAAAGGCTATGTTTGTAGAAGTGGGAAATGAACTTACAGGAGGTGAAGAAGAAAATAAGTGAAAGTGTGGAAATGACAGAGAGAGGCAATCTGTTGGAGGAGATGGAATCAAATAGAATCACTTGAAGAAATAGAAATATTAGCCTTGGTTAGGAGTAAGACCATTCCATTATGTGAGACACATGAAAGGAAAAATAGTGGCAGAAGACTACTAAGTGATTGGAAATGGGGAAGAGAGAAGTTGTTCATGATGAATTACCTCAATTCTCAGCTGAGTGGAGGGAGAGCCATTAGAGGTGTTAGGAGGAATGAAAAGGTTTGGAAGAGTCACTGTAAGGAGAGAAATAGTGAGTAGATAAGAGAGATACAGTAGGATTATCTATAAGGAGTGAGGGGCCAATTCAAATTTTATAACATACTTATATTGAAGTCAGTCAGAACAATTGTATGATTTGAGTGAAGCTGATGAATAGTGGAAAACATTCGAGGCAGAGGCTTGGCTGGAAGGAATCAGTGATATGATAAAAAAAAAAAAGACTGGAGATTCAAGAGAGTAAGACATTATTGAATTGATTTGGTTTACCAAGTAATCAAAATGAGAAGAGAAGAGCTTGGCTAGTGCAAAGGATATGCCCAGGAAAAAAGAAGTGAGAAATGAAAGGATTAGAAGTCATGGAGTAGACAAAAAGTAGCATTTTGTAAGAAAAGGCAAAGAAAGAGGAAAAATGCAATGAATTATGAATATAATGGAATTCAGAATTTTTGAACATAGAGATGGTACATTTGTGAACAATGGCAAGATCAAAGGTAGAACCATTTTTATGTGTGTGTCTGGTGGAGCAGTAAGTTCATGGGAGGTTTGTAGTTTAAGTAAACAAGTGGTTAGGATATTTGAAGGAAAATCAATATATTTCTTGAAACCCTCTAGTGTGAAGGCAGGAGTCAGGGAATAAACAAAAATTGTGAGCCACATGTCAACCTCATTTGAGGAAGGAAGGAAAATGACCTGGAATATCTGTAAAAAAATCTACTATAATTTTGACTGGGTAATAGATATAAATAACATGAACTTCAAAGGAAGAGAAATTATTCAGAGGAAAAGGAAAGGGAAGAACCTGAGAGGGACAATGAGGAGCAAGAAATATTACATATACCTGAGACAGTAGCTACAGATGTACAATGGCCAGCCTCAAATGCAAATATTGAAAAACATTGATCAAATTTGGGAAAGAGTTCTTGATTCTCAATGATCATTCATATTGTCTTTTGATCTCTATTTAATTTTTGTTTTGTTATGTCACTCTCATAAGAATCAAAGCCTGCAACTTTGGATTCATGTCTTCTAATAAAATGAGTCAAACTTGGACCCATTCTCAGAAATTCTTTTTCAACAATTCTTAAGTAATTGCTAGGGACACCCCCGCCCCCGGCTTTGCTGCCAGTCTATTTCTACCAAGTAGAACCAGAACTTTAAGATCTCTCACATTCCCAAGGTTACCTCTAGGCATGGATATTTCCATTGTAGGATATATATTTGTTAATTTAAAATCAGAAAAAAAAGACAATCAGGACAAAAAAAGAAAACCGAGGCTTGGGATATACTAGACAGAACTCATTTTTTTCCTACTCTGTGCTCATAACTAAATGGTGCTCAGAGCTGGCAATAGGATAACACCTCCACTCTCCACCTATCATACAAATCAGCTTGAAGTAGTACTAATACAGGAGGAGTGAAAAGAGCACAAATAGTGAAGCCACTTCATTTTAATTATTCACCTAGTTATCATTTTTTTCTGATCAACAGCTCATAAAAGACAGGCCTTGATATCCCCAAAGTACCAAGGTCCCTCTTTACCATAAGGAGGGTTAACTTTGTGCATGCCTTGTTTGATCCCCATCATATTTGTATAGCAGCTTATATTTTTTTAAAAAAGAGCTTATATTAGAATTATCTCATAAACTCACAGATTTTGCTACTAAAGAGTACTACAATCACAGGTTTTATTACTAAATTTATTTATATAATATATTCATTTATCGATCTTTTCTCATCAAACCTAACATTTGATTAACAAATGTTACACAAACATTAAATTGTTTGCATAGCAGTTTCTTTAATCATATGTCACTATTCTCAGTGATATATTTTCTTTTCTCTCTCTCTCTCTCTCTCTCTCTCTCTCTCTCTCTCTCTCTCTCTCTCTGGAACGCAATGGGGTTAAGTGACTTGCCCAATATCACACAGCTAGATAATTAGTGTCTGAGACTGGATTTGAACTCAGTTCCTCCTGACTTCAGGGTTGATGCTTTATCCACTGAGCCACCTAGCTTCCCCATTTTATTTCTCTTAATGGGTTTTATCCTTCTGGTCAGTTCTTTTCTAGTCTCTTCTACACATCTATGTCCTCAAAAAAGATTAACAGAATCATTTACTCTGGGAATTGGAAAGGACACTAAAGATAATTTAGTTCAACTCTCAACTGAATCATGATACTATCTTTTCAGAATTGCATATTTATTTTAACCAAGTGTGATATATGATATATTCCAGAAATGACAATTCTCTTTTGTTCTATGACTTCTATTTCCTATACCTTTTTTTCATAAAGATCTTTTCATTGTTCCCCTCCTTTATACCATCAAATTTCATTTTATGGGACTACATCTCCTTTGAGAGTTCCTTTCTATGTGACTTTTTGTTTTTCCTTTATTAGGTCATTAATCATTTCTTCACTTTGTCTTTTCATAAGTTAGTGCAGGAAGAGTTTGAATCTTGCTACATAATTTTTGTTGGATTTTGTATTCTTAATATGCCATGCAAAAGCATTACACCATAAAAAATTATAACTCTCCTTTCTCCAGTGAGAGATAAACTAACTTATTTTCTTTATAATTTTCCTATTTTCTGCACTTCAATTTTTCAGTGCTTCTTTGACTGTAGTGATGTGGGTATTCCTCTTATTGTACAGATAAATAATACATTTATGTACTCTTGTCCTTTGCTCAAGTCCTCCCACAACTCCTTCATGGAAGGTTCAATCAGTGGTGTAGGTCCTTTGTCAATATCTCTTGACACTACTTAGGTATCATTTCAGCCCATGGTTGACCCCATTCTTTCTATGTAACCAGAGTTTGAATAGTTATGATGCATTTATTTAATTTTCTTTTTGAGCCATTTGATGTCAATAAAATGAGGCATGTTTTTAACCATAAAAAATCATTGAAAATATGTAATTTTCATTTCTGGGAATCTTAAGGGTCATTTAAGTACTGTACAACATCCTAGTTCAAATTCTTATATATCTCTTATTCAATCCTGGGCCCTGGCTATTGTTTATCTAAAATAACTGTCTAAGATTGAAAGATTGATATGCCAACTATATAGGTCATTTCCAACTTTTTTCTATTAATTGATACAAAGTGATTAAAATAAAGAAACAGATTAACAATTTCTTCCACTATTTGCTATTAAAATTAACCAACTGAGACAAATGCCAAAATAAAAACCCCAAAGAGTCCATAAATCTTAACTAGCAAACACTCTATCTTGCCAAGGAGAGATTTATGGGAGCTAAAGGTAATTTTGTTTTAGGATACAAAATCATTCTAAACTAAAGCAGAAGATTAGGAGTAATATTGTCTGAAAACAACAAGAAAAAAATGAGGGAGGAAAAGTAATTTAATGAAAGTTTGATGTGAGAACCAATCAAATTAAATCAGTTTTTAAACATTTAAATATATAATGACATATTTTAGAGAATTGGTATCAAATTCAAATGAAAACAGTTTACCCTGTAAACCACACATTTAATTAGAAAACTATACATGTTCTAAGAAATGAATAATTTCTCATTAATATAATAATACATTGATATAATATAGGAACTATATTTTAATCAACCCTGAAGAGTGTTGTTGGCTTTCTGTTTCAGAAGACAAGAAAAAAGGATTGATCATCTTGAGAAATTAATGTTGAAAATGACCAAATAAAATTAGGATAATATGTTCACTGGTGATACAGTTCAAGTCCAAATAAAGTAGGAATACAGGAGAGCAAGAAAAGAGTATAAAAAGACATCAGTGTAAAAGGCTGGCAAAGAGAGTTCAAGAAAAACTTTTGAAAGACCAGTTTAGTTTGCAAAAATAAGGATGAGATAGAACTTAAAATATGAAATTGATTTAAGATTCTTCCTCCTGATTAATAAAGAAAATAGTTATAAAGCTCTGAGTTTTAATATTATTTGCAGAGTTCAAAAGTTTACGAAAAACATGAAAAGTGGTTAAAATGTGCAAAAATAACAACTATTGGGGGAAAGCATAAAATTTTAAATATTCAAAATAAATATAAAAGAAATGTGACAAGGTTATGACTTTTCATACATTTAATAACAAGTGATAAAAGGGTAGTTGAAGAGGGCAGAGATTCTAATGAAATTTTGGAGTAAAAAGGGCAGGTTCTAAGGCAATTATAAATGACCTATAATATTTGTATAATCTGAACATTTTAGAACACATTATTCTAGCATCTTTCTGGAAGCTTCTTCCTCTTCCCCCAAACACATATACTAACATGCAGACACATACACACACTCAAATACACTTAAACATTTTTTTCTTTCTCTACAACTCTTATAGTGAGAAATGCAAAGCTAACCTTGGAATCAGAATTCTCCATGGAACTTTCTACAAATAAAAGCTTTAAAGTGTGTTCAAAGATATAAATCAGAAATTTTAAGAGAAAGAAATGAGTTATAGTCATATAAAATGTTCTAAATCACTACTGATGAAAAAATACAAATTAAAACAATTATGATGTAAAATTTCACACCTATCAGAAAAGACAAATGCTGAGGCATTCAGGAAAAAATAGGTATGCTCATGAAGTTCTAGTGGAGTAGTGAACTGATCCAACCATTCTGGAGAACAATTTAAAATTATTTCTAAAGAGCTAAAAATACTATTACTATCAATACCACTACCAGGTTTGCACCACAAAGAGATCTAGGAAAAAAATAAAGGGACATTTATATAAATATTTGGAGTGAAAAGAATTGGAAAAGGGGGATACTCAACAATTGGTTGAATGATATGATATTACTCTAAGAAATGATGGAAAAGGGATAAAATGATGAGGGAGTGGTTTCATAAAAACATGTCCAGAACAGTCTGGATGAAAAATGAAGTTAGAAGAACCTGAAGATCACTGTGTACAGTAATAGCACTATTGTAATGTTGGTCAACTGTGAAAAAAATTGGTGACTCATTAATATAGTGATCCAATGCAATTCAAAAGAATTCATGATGAAAAAAATGCTATCCACCTCCAGCAAGAGAACTTATGATATTTACATGTAAATTGAAGTACAATTTTCTCATTTTATTTTATTTTAAATATAATTATAGGGGGCAGCTAGGTGGCATAGTGGATAAAGCACTGGCCTTGGAGTCAGGAGTACCTGGGTTCAAATCCAGTCTCAGACATTTAATAATTACCTAGCTGTGTGGCTTTGGGCAAGCCACTTAACCCCATTTGCCTTGCAAAAAACAAAAAAAAAAGAAATATAATTATATATTTTGTATAATTTCACATGTATCAATTTGCAGGCAATTGGTATTAAGTGACTTGCCCAGGATCATTTAACTAGAAATTGTCTAAGGCTAAATTTGAGCTCCAGCCCTGGTGCTCTATCCTCTGCACCACCTAGCTGCCCCCATATAATTGATATTACATAGCTTGCCTCTCAGTGGGAGTGGGGGAGAGAGAAAGTTTGGAACCCAAATTTTAAGAAGAATTAAATATTAAAAATAAATAATAAAGAAAATGTTAAAGAAAAATAATTGCATCAATATACAACAAAAGGTTGTAGAGGGCATTGATAGAGAAAGCTTTCTCAATTGGGAATTTTCTATACAAATGAAATCAGAAATTGCATCCTTATCCTGATGGATCTTAAACCATGTTTTTCCTTCTAAGTTAAATCTACCATGTCCTTTTTTCTAAAGAAGAGCTATCTTTTTTTATTTATTTTCTTTCTCTACCTCTGGTTAAACTCAAATTACCTTATCTGTTTGCATTTGCCTCCCTCTTTCCTCACCACTGGAAGTTCATATTATTTTCTCATCATTTTTCTTGACCACCAACTCCCAACTACTTCCTTACCACTTGATTTACATGTAATAATTGATGCTCACCATAACTCCGTCCAAACTTAGGGGTGAAATGGAGGTCTCTCCATTTTCAAAGTCCCCCTGGTCACCATGATTTTTGCTGATCATGCAGCTCTACTTTTTGCTTCACCAGGATGTACATGGGGTTTTATCTATTCGCTGTCTCTTCCACTTCCTGAATTGAGTTGTTTTATCATCTGCCAACTTCATATTATATACCATTCATTCACAAAAATGAAAAATCATAACTTTTATTTCAGATTTGTAAAATTCATTCCTTGATAAAGGAGAGTTTCAGGCATTATTACAGTCATTTAAAACCTTTTTTTAAAAAATCTTCTTTTTACATTTCTAGTCTTCCTATACTTTATTCCCCTCCACACAATCTTCCTACCAACAATACTGGCTTGGACAAAGCATTCACTCTCCTCCTATGCATTTTCTGTGATTATCCCCCATACCTGTTTGTAACTCTTGCCCTCATTATCAATAAGTGAATATTATTTAAATGCCTGTTCTGTCCCAAGCTTTGTGTTAAGTGCTGATAATAAAAAGGAAGGGTAAAGACAGTCCCTGCTTTCAAGGAGCTCAGTCTAATGGGAGAGAGAACAGTCAAAGAACCATGTACAAAGAAGATGCATAGAGCTTCAATTGAAGATATTCAACAGATAGGGTACAGTAGAATTAAGGGAAATAGAAAAATACTTTTTGCAGAAGGTAGAATTTTAGCTAAGACTTGAAGTCAAGGAAACTAGAATGTAAAGATGAGAATGGACATTGATTTGGCATGAGGGACAATAAATGCAACGATTAGAAGACTAATCTTATTGAATTACAGAGTACTTGGTGGAAGGAGGATGGAGGGCATAGGGACTGGAAAGGTTGGAAAGGTTATAGTAGGTTTTAAAAGCCAAACAAAGAATTTTATATTTTATCCTAGAGGCGATAGAGAACCACTAATTGAGTAAAAATGTGACATGTTCAGATAAATTTGACATCAAAGAGGACTGGGTATAATGGGGAGAGACCCATCTACTTTAAGGTTATTGAAATAATCAAAGTATAAAGTGCTGTGTCTGCATCAAATTTATAGAGTAAAGGGGTCACATGCAAGAGATATTGCAAAGATAAAATTGATTACTGAGTATATATGTGGGGAGAGAGAGAGAGAGAGGAGTTGAGGATGACACCTAAGTTGTGAACCTAACTGGAACTATGGTAGTACCTTTCATAGCATTAGGGAAATCAGAAAAGTTTGGGAGTAAATGATAGTGAGTTTACTTTTGGATATGGTGAGTTGAAGTCATCTGTGAGATATTCAGTTTGAGATATCCAATAGGAAGTTAGAAATATGAGGCTGGAGGGCAGCAGAGAAGTTAGGTCTGGTGAGCTAAAAGTAATCTGTATAGAAATAGTAATTGAAACCACGGGACCTGATGAGAATACCAGTAAAATAATAAAGAGGGAGAAAAGAAGAAGTCCAAGAATAGAGCCTTGGAGTGTACATAGGGCTAGTGGGTATGATTCAGAGGAAGACAAAACAAAGGAAATAGAAAAAGCAGGTAAAAGAACCAGAAAATAGTATCTTGAATATCTTGAAGGAAGCAAGAATAAAGAAGAGAGTAATGGCAAAGGCTGCAAGAGGAGTCAAGAAGAATAAGAACTGACAGAAGAGCATTTGATTTAGCAATTAAGAGATATTAGCAACTTTTGAGCAAGCACTTTCCAGTTGAATGATGAAATTAGAAGCTGGGCTGAAGAATTAAGAAGGAAGCTAATGGAAAGAAACTGGGTAGGCATCAATTGTAGATAGTCTTCTCAAGGAATTTAATTAGAATAGAGAAAAGATAACAAGGAAGAATGGATTAAAAGGGAGTTTTCAGAAAATGGTAATGTTGGACATGTTTTAGCTAGTAGGGAAGCAGCCAGTAAAGGAAAAATGAGGATAATAAAAGAATGCAATCTGTTCTATGATAAAGAATGGAATGGAATCACATACATATAGAGGTTGAAAGACCTCCTCTTCATGTATAATAGTTGTGCATCGATTCAATGACCATGCTTACCAAATTAATGGTGACATGATGTGCAAAATATGTTAATCAGAGTTTTGGGCATTTTGTGCAAAGTCATCCTTCTCACTGCCTTTTCCAGAATCACTTAACCCCTTGGGCTGATTTGATAGGAACAGGACCTTTGATGATGGTCTGGATATTGTGGTAGTCCTTGACATTTTAGTTTTTCTCTTCCAATATCAATGAGTTATCCACCTCAGCAATACCAAGCAAAGTGCCAGTATTTGATATCTGGCCAAAAAAAATGGTGACACATGCTATATGACAAAGCACAATGTTTCAGCAACTTCAGGTTACAACAACAGGGTAAATATCTCTTGGTGGACTAATGCTCAATATGGCTTTTCCTCTCAGACCTTCAGTCATACTCCCCTAAACCCAAAGACTTTGGATTCCCAGAACCTGCCCAGAGGTTTATGGGATTAGCCCTATGGGATCGTTAATTGGCTTCATTTATGATTGCAACTATAATGGTATCTGATTCTCTTCAAGTTTTTAACTTTTATTCTTGATATTTTTATTGTTTTAGTTTTGTAAATACATGTTATGAAAGTTTTTTAACATTAATCCATATGCCCATGTATATTTTTAAGTTACAAAATTTCCTTGTGTTCCACCCTTCTTTCCAAACCCCTTCCTTAGTGGTGAACAATCAGGTTAACATTGTACACACACATTTGTGCTAAGCATAAGCCATTTTAGGAGTGAGGAATTAATATTAAGGAAAAGAAATATATGAGATTTTTTTTAAAAAAGTGAATGTAGTGTTCATCAGATTCTGAAGGATTTTCTATATTGTTTTTCTTCCTCTGGATGGGGATAGCATTGTCAGTCAGTTTAATAGGATTGTCCTACCTCTCTTGAACTCTTGAGAGCAACTGCATTCTTCAGAGTTGATTATCTCACAAGGTTGTTAATGTGTACATTGTTCTCATGATTCTATGCCCTTTTCTAAGCATCAGATCATGCAATTCATTACATGCTCCTCTGGAGTCTGATCATTTATGGTTTCTTATAGAACAGTAGTATTCCATAATATTTATGTAGCATAACTTGTTTAGTCATTCCCAAATTGATGGGCATCCCCTCAATTTCCAGATCTTTGCCACTACAAAAAGAACTGCTATGAATACTTTGGAACATGTGAGACTTTTCACATTTTTTTATTTTTTCTGGATATCGGCTTAGAATTGAAATTACTGAGTCAAAGGGTAGAATAGTTTTAATGCTCTTTGGGCATAGTTCCATATTGCTCTCCAGAATGGTTGGATCAGTTCACAACTACACCAGCAATTACTTTAATGTCCCAGTTGTTCCACAATCTCTCCAACATTGATCATATTCCCTTTGTGCCATCTTAACCAGTCTGTTAGATGTGAGGTGATATGTCATAAGTTTTTAAATTTATATTTCTCTAATCAGTAATGATTTGGATAATTTTTTCAAATAATTATATATAGCTTTAATTTCTTCATTTTAAAACTGTCTATTGATATCCTTTGACCATTTATCAATTGGGCAATGATTTGCAACCTTGTAAATATGATGTAGTTCTCTATATATTTTAGAAATGAAACTTTTTTTCAGAAGTCCTAAATGTGTGGACTGTTTCCCAGCTTTCTGCTATTCTTCTAATTTTGACAGCATTGATTTTATTAGTGCAAAAACTTCTTAATTCAATATAGTCAAAATTATTCATTTTACAATTTATAATGTACTCTCTCTGGTTTGCTTATAAATTTATCCTCTTTCCATATTTCCATATATTTGATAGAGTATCTCTTTATATATATATATATATATGTATATATACATATATACATATATATATATATATGTATATATATAGTCATTATGTCTAAATCCCATAACCCTTTTGAACTTTTTTTTTGGTATAGGGTATGAGATGTGGGTCTATGCCTAGTTTTTACCAAACTTTTTTCCAGTTTTCCCAACAATTTTTGTCAAATAGTTAGTTCTTATCCCCAAAGCTGATGTCTTTGGGTTTGACAAAAAATAAATTATTGTAGTAATTCACTATTGTCTTTTTTGAACCTATCCTAATCCACAGATTCATTACTTTGTTTCTTAACCAGTACCAGTCAGTTTTGATGACTGCTGCTTTATATTATAGTTTTAGATTTGGTAGAGCTAGGCCATCTTCCTTCACATTTTTTTCATCAGTTCCCTTGAAATTCCTGTTATTTGTTGATCCAGATGAATTTTGTTTCAGTAAAGTAAATATTTGGTAGTTTGATTATTATGGCACTGATTAAGTAACTTAGTTTGGGTAGAATTGTTATTTTTATCATATTAGCTCAACCTAACCATGAGAAATGAACATCATTCCCTTTTATTCAGATCTGACTTTGAGTGAGAAGTGCTTTATAATTTTGTTCATACAATTTCTGGATATGTCTTGGCAGATAGCTTCTCAAGTATTTAATGTTGTCTACAGTTGCTTTAAATGGCATTTCTCTTTCTATCTCTTGCTCTTGAGTTTCGTTGTTCATATATAGAAATGCAGATGATTTATGTGGGTTTATTTTATACCCTGCTACTTTGCTGAATTTGTTAATTGGTTCATGGAGTTTTTTAGATGATTTTATTCAGTTCTCTAAGTGTACCATCTGTAAAGAGTGAAAGTTTAACTTCCTCATTGCCAATTTTGATTCCTGTAATTTCCTTTTCTTCTCTTATTGCCAGAGCTAACATTTCTAAACTTATATTGAACAGCATTAGTGATAATGGACATCCTTGTTTCATCCCTGTTCTTATTGGATATGTTCTGAGTTTATCTCCATTATATATAATATTTGTTGATGGTTTTAGATAGATACTACTTATTATTTTAAGGAAAACTGCATTTATTTCTAAACTTTCTAGTGTTAATAGGAATGGATTTTGCATATTATCAAAAGATTCTTCAGCATCTATTGAGATAATCATATGATTTCTGTTGGTTTCACTGTTGATATATTCAGTTATGTTTAGTTCTTTCCTAATGTTGAACCATCCTTGCCTGCCTGGTAAAAATCCAACCTGCTTGGAAGAACGCAAGAATAACTTGCTGTAATGTCATTGCTAAAATTATAGTTAAGATTTTTGCATCAATGTTCATTAAAGTGTTTGGCCTATAATTTTCTTTGTCTGTTTTGGTTCTTTTTGGTTTAGATATCAGCACCATGTTGGTGGAATTTGGCAAAACTCCTTCTTTTCCTAGTTTTTTTTTAATAGTTTAAGTAGAATATAAATTAATTGTTCCTTAGATGTTTGGTAGAATTCACTTGTAAATCCTTATGCACCTGGAGACTTTCTTAGGGTGTTTATTGATGGTTTCTTCAATTTCTTTTTCTGAAATGGGGTGATTTAAGTATGTTATTTCCTCTTCCGTTAATCTGGTCAGTTTATATTGTTGTAAATATTTATCTATTTCACTCAGGTTAACCAATTATTGGCCTTCAGGTCAGCAAACTAGCTCTGAAATATCTCTTTAATTTCCTCCTCATGGGTGGTTAGTTTGCTCTTTTCATTTTTGGTACTGGCAATTTGGAGATCTTCCTTCTTTTTTAATCAGATTAACCAAAGGTTTATCTTTTTAAATTGATTTTTCATAAAACCAACTCTTACTTTTATTTATTAAGATCAATTGTTTTCTAGCTTTTAATTTTATTAATCTCTCCCTTGATTTTCAGAATTTCTAACTTGGTATTTAATTGGAGATATTTAATTTGTTCTTTTTTTCTAACTTTTTTTAGTTGCATACCCAATTCCTTGATCTCCTTTTTATTTTATTGTTATAACATTTAAAGATATAAAGTTTCCCCTCAAAACTGCATCCCATAAATTTTGTTATGATGTCTCATTATTATCATTTCCTTGGATATAATTATTGATGCTTTCTATGATTTGTTGTTTGATCCAGTCATTATGAAAAATTAAGTTATTTAGTTTCTAATTAGTTTTTGCTTTCTCTTTCCATGACCCTTTATTACATTTAATCTTTATTTCATCATGGTCTGAGAAGGGTGCATTTATTATTTCTGCCTTCATTTGATTAAAAGGCTTTTATCCTTAGTCTGTGGTTAATTTTGGTATAGATTTCATGTACTGCTGAGAAAAAAAGGAATATTATTTTCTATTAAATTTTCTTCAGAGGTCTATCATAGCTAAGTTTTCTAAGAGTTCAATTACCTTATTAACTTCTTTCTTGTTTACTTTGTAGTTATATTTATCTAGTTCTGAGAGAGGGAAGTTGAGGTCCCCCATTACTAGTGTTTTTTTGTGTCTCCATGTAATTCACTCAACTTTTCCTCTAAGAATTTGGATGTGATACCGCTAGGTGCACACATGTTTAATAATGAAATTGCTTCTTTTCCTATGGTGACTTTTTAGAAAATGAAATATTCTTTTTTATCCCTTTTAATGAGATCTTTTGCTTTTGCTTTATCTGTGATCAGGATTGTTAAATCTGTTTTTTTTTTGTTTACTTCTGCTAAAGTATAATATATTTTGCTCCATCCTTTCATTTTTCCCTGTGTGTATCTTTTTGCTTCAAATGTGTTTTCTGTAAACAACATATTGAAGGCTTCTAGTTTTTAATCCATGCTGCTAACCACTTCTAGTTTATTGGACAATTCATCCCATTTACATTTACAGTTAAGATGACTAATTCTGTATTTCCTATCATGTTATCTTTCCCCTTTTATCTTTTTCTCTTTACTCTCATTCATCCTCACCAAAGTTTTGCTCCTTTTGCCCTTTAAATTTTCTTTTAAAATTTAACTTTCAATTTATTTTCACTTATACCTTCACCTTCCCTTTTTCTCAGTCCCTTCTTCCTTTTTCTTTCCCTTCCTCTGCCCCCCTCCCTTCCCTGTAGAGTAGGACAGATTTTTAAACCCAAGTGAGAATGTATCTTATTTCCTCTCTGGGCCAAATCTATTGCATTGAATTTACTCAGTGTTCATATCCTCTCTTCTTTCCCTCTAAAATTACAAATCTCTGTGCTTCCTCACATGGTGTTATTTATCACTCAGGTACTATTAATCAGGTATCATCAATCGCGATTTGATTAATGGATTGCTTGATAAGCTCAAAGTGCAATCAAAGTTTCACAGATTGATTGGTTGCTAAGCAGCATTGCCTCAAAGTCACTTATTACCCTCCCCTCTTCTTTTTCATTAGAAGTATATTTTTCAAGAGTCTTGAATTACATCAAATTATCTTTTACTTACCTTCTTTTCAAGTACCTTCCAAGGACACACAATCCTCATGATCCAAGGTATCATCCAAAGTCAAATCATTTCATAAACTATTTGTAACCTTTTCTCCAATACTTTTCTCCAATACTTTCTCCCACACTTACAGGGCTCTAAGGACTGGGGTCCTCTTACTGCCTCACTTAACTTTACAATTGAGTCTAAGTTATGGGAGACACTGACTCAGGCTTATGGTGCCCTCATCAGAGAAAGTGCTAAGCTTTGTGAGCTTACCAGAATTAGAAATATTCAAAGGAAGCCGAGACACTTAAGTTTAGAGTAAACACTTCTGCTTTTTTATTTTTTTAATTTTTTTATTGTTGTTTTTTTATTTTCTAATTTTTTTATTCTCATTTCATACAAATGTTTTTTTTACATTAATAAAATATACTTGTTTACAAGTAAACAAAATACCCCTCCCCCATGAATATAGATAGACTTGCTTGGGCAAAAAAGTAAAGGGGAGAAAAAAAAATTAAAATTAAAAAAAATAATAGTAATAATTGTAGGTATGGCCAGGTGGCGCAATGGACGAAGCACCAACCCTGGAGCCACGAGCATCCGAGTCCATATCCAGCCTCGTAAACCCAATAATCACCCAGCCATGTGACATGCAAGCCACCCAATCCCCACTGCCCTGCAAAAACCAAAAAAGAAGAAAGAAAAAAAAAGACCCAAAATAAAACAAAATAGTAATAATAGTAGGAGTGGTTGGGTGGCAGACAGAGTGTTGGCCCTTGAGCCAGGAGCACCTGGGTACGAATCTGGCCTCAGACACCCAAAGATCATTCTGCTATGTGGCTCCAGGCAGACCACCCAGCCCCACTTACCCTGCACCCTCCCCCAAATAATAATAACAAAAAATGTGCTTCAGTCTTTGTTCCAACACCATCAACTCTGTCGTGAGTGGATCACATTCTTTATGATAAGTCCATCACAAAAGTTACTTCCCTATTTTTCTAATGCTGCCATTGCTGATCGCAACTCCCTCCTTTCTTATTTCTCCACTACCGTGTACTAAATTTTCTCTCTCCTTTCACTCTGACTCTGCTGTAGGGTCGCTGAGTGGCGTAGCAGACAGATCCCTGGTCCTGGAGCCAAGAAGCCCTGAGCCCCCATACCATCCCTTAGGCCCAGAATCCATCTGGCCCTATGGTCCTGGGCAGGCCTTCCAATCCCAGCCCCTTGCAAGAAGTAAAAAAAATGTGTTATATCTGAACACTGTCCCCCCATGGTCCATCCTCTCCTCCTTTATTCACATCTCCACCTCTTCCCCCTGCTCCCCCCTCCTTCTTATTCCAGATGTCTATACCCCATTGAGTATATTTGCTGTTTCCTCTCCTAGCCATCTCTGATGAGAGCAAAGGTTCCCTCATTCCCCCTTGCCTCCCCCCCCTTCCATATCATTGCAATAGCTCATTTAATAAAAAAAACTTATTATGTGAAATATCTTGGACTATTCCCCCTCTCCTTTTTCTTTCTCCCTTTCCATTTCCCTTTTTTTCCTATTGACTCCATTTTTACACCATATTTCATCTTCAAATTCAGCTTTCTCCTGTGCTTCAACTATAAAAGCTCCCTCTACCTGCTCTATTAACTGAGATGGTTCATATGAATATTATCAGTATTATTTTTCTATACATGTAGTTCATCCTCATTAAGTCCCTCATATTTCCCCCCTCTCCTCCAATCTCCATGCTTCACCTGAGTCCTGTATCTGAAGATCAAACCTGTTCAGCTCTGGCCATTCCAAAAGGAACCTTTGAAATTCCCCTGGTTCATTGAAAGTCCATCTTTTTCCCTGGAAGAGGACATTCAGCCTTGCTGGGTAGTTCATTCTTGGCTGCATTCTAAGCTCTTTTGCCTTCCGGTATATTGTATTCCAAGCCCTACGAGCTTCCAATGTAGATGCTGCTAAGTCCTGAGTGATCCTGACTGCAGCTCAACAATATTTGAACTGTGTCCTTCTGGCTGCTTGTAATATTTTCTCTTTGACTTGGGAGTTCTGGAACTTGGCTATAATATTCCTAGGGGTTGGTTTTTTGGGATCTCTTTCTCTGGGGGATCGGTGGATTCTCTCCATTTCTATTTTGCCCTCTGCTTCTAGAATATCAGGGAAATTTTCCTGTAGTAATTCTTTGAAAATGATGTCAAGGCTCTTTTCCTGATCATGACTTTCAGGTATTCCAATAATTTTCAAATTATCTTTCCTAAGTCTGTTTTCCATATCAGTTGTTTTTTCAATGAGATATTTCACATTTTCTTCTAATTTTTCATTTTTTTGGTTTTGAAGTATTGATTCCTGATTTCTGGTGAATTCATCAATGTCCCTGAATTCTATTCTTTGTCTGAAGGATTTATTCTCCTCAGAGAGTTTTCTTATCTCTTTTTCCATCTGGCCAATTTTGTTTTTTAAAGCATTCTTCTCCTCAATAACTTTTTGAACTGTTTTAACCATTTGACCTAAGCTGGTTTTTAGCATGCTATTTTCTTCAGCATTTTCTTGTATTTCCTTGACTAAGCTGCTGACTTCATTTTCATGTTTTTCCTGCATCTCTCTCCTTTCTTTTCCCAGTTTTTCTTCTGACTCCCTCATTTGATTTTCAAAGTCTTTTTTGAGCTCTATCATAGCCTGAGCCCAATTTCTGTTTTTCTTGGAGTCTTTAGATGCAGGAGCTTGTGCTTCCTCATCTTCAGACTGAGTATTTTGATCCTTCTTGGGCTCATTTGCAAAATATTTCTCAATAGTCTTCCTCTTATTTCTTTGCTTGTTCATTTTCCCAGCCTAAGCGTGTTTTTGGGGGGTGCTTCCTGAGCTTTTGGGACACTCCCACAAGGGTCTCAGTGTGTGAGGCTCTGTCCTCCCTCCTGGTCTGTGAATGAACATAAGCGTCCCCCTCTGCCGTGGGGCCAAGGTGGGGGGGGGGCTGTTGTTCTGTGGGGGGGGGCCTAGACTGGGATCAGGATCTGAATGTGGTCAGAGCCCCAGAGTCCTGTTCCAGAGGCAGAGGACAGAGCTCTGCAGTCTCTCTCTCTTCACTCCCCTCCCTCAGCTCAATGGACTCATGCCCTGGGGGCTCCTGCTTACTGGCTCTGCCTGCTTCTGTTTCCTGGACTTGAGCTGGTGAAAGACCAAGCTGCTGACTGAGTGCCCTGAGGGCTGGGCTCCATGTGCGAGCTCTGGCAGAGGTCCCCTGCTGTTCCCCCACTTTGTGCCGGTGCTCCCCGGGGTGCAGCTCAGGAGACTCCCCCACTGCTGTGAGTGCAGATCCCAGCGCCCTGGGGCTGCTTCCGGGAGACTGAAGTTCTTTGGCTCTGGTGGGCCACCCCTCCGACACCTGGGAGCAGAGCCTTTCTGCTCTTTTCCAGGTTACGTTGAGTAGGAGAACTGCCTCACTGGGTCCCTTTGTGGGTTCTGTCTCTCGAAAGTTTAGTTAGAGTTCTTAGTTTATGAGTTTTTATCAGAGAGCTCTTAAGACTCAATTCCTTCATGTCGCCATCTTGGCTCCGCCCCCCCTCAACACTTCTGCTTTTCATCAGGGTTTTTTTTGTCTCAGAGTGATGTCATCTTGGACCTCTTCATTGGAGAGACACTATCCAACCATACTCAAATCTTCTAAGTCCAAACTCTTCAATTATATTCAATCCTTTAGTTATCCTAAGATAAATTCAATTTTCAAGAGTTATAAGTGTTTTAGCTTCCCTTTTAGGGTACTATACAATTTGATGGTCTTGACTAACATTTGTTTTGTTTTGTTTTGTCCTTCTTTTCATTCATTTATCTCTTGAATCATATATTTGTCAATTAAATTATCTTTTCATTTCTGGTCTTTTTGTCAAATAATTTTGGAAGTCCTCTATTTTGTTGAACATCCATCTTTTCCCCTGACCATATATGCTGAATTTTGCATGGTAGTAAATTTTTGCTTGAAATTCCAAGTCCTTTGTCCTATGGTATATGGTATTCCAGGTTCCTCCAGTCCTTCAATATTGAGGTTGATAAGTCCTGTGTGAGTCTGATTGTGTTTCCTTTGTATTTAAATTGTTTCCTTTTTGCTGCTTGCAGAATTTTGAGAGTTCTGGAATTTGGCTATATCAGCCTTTGGAGTTTTATACTGGGATCTCTTCTGGGGGGATTCTGTATATTCTTTCAATGGCTATATTGTCTCTTACTCTACAGAGTTGTACAGTTTTCCATGATAATTTCCTTTATGATGGTTTTCCAGGTTCTTTTTTTTTATCTAAACTTTCTAGTAGTTTGATGATTCATGAATTATCTCTTCTGTATCTATTTTCCAGGTCATTCATTTTTCCTAAAAGATACTTTACATTTTCTTCAATTATTTTTCAACTTCTTTATTTTGTTTGATAGAATCAGTTATCTCATAGATTCATTGATTTCTCTTTGTCCAATTATAATTTTTAGGCTTTTAGTTTCTTCAATTAGTTTTTGTGTTACCTTTTCTGGTTAGTTATTTTTACTTTTAATAGAGTTGATTCCTTTGGTCAATTTTTCATAATTTTTCTGCATGACCTTAATTTCTTTTTTCCATTTTTATTCCTCTATTTTTTGGTTTTCAAATTCTTTTTTAAGGTCTTCTGTGAGCTTTTGGATTTGAGTTTCAATTCATAGACTCTTGAGATTTCATCTGTGAGTAGTTTTTCACTGCTTTCTTCTTCCAACATGGAACCATTATCATCTTTATTTTGCAGATATTTTGCAGTTTTCTATAGTATGTACTCTTTGAACTGTTTTACTCATCTTTGTTGTTTGAGCTCTGCTCCTGGGGTATGGATTTGTATAGATCCAAGTTTTTTATGCTAGAGCTGGGGTCTGATCCCTGGGTTGTCATTATAAGATGTTGCCTAAGCAGTCTAGGCTTTGCCTTTGTAGAGGTTTATTTCCTCCTTTATATCCAGGTTCTTTCTATGCAGTGGTTTGTTCTCAACCCGGTCCTGTCTTTTGCCCTGGTGTTACCCAGATTTAGACTTTGGAGCTGGGTCCCTCCCTGCTGACTTGCTATCTAGCTGTTGGGACCTATGCTATTGTCAAGTTGTTGGGACCTGGACTATACTGTGGCTTAAAGCCTTCCACTGGCTGTCCCCCTTTTCAGCCTCTCATGAATTTACTTCCTCTTTTTCCCCCAAAGAGACAGATCTTCACTGAAGATCCTCCATGATGTCTACTTTTGAAAACTTCTTTGGATCTTCTTTTTTTCTTGGTGGTATCAATAGCTTTAATGTCCATGCAGAAGCATCATTTATCTTTGGTAAGGAAAAGCTCCAAGAACATCTTAGCTTAATGCTAACACCTTGGTTCCACCCTGGAAATTCCTATTCTTAATTAATGAAAAAAATTTCTTAGCAAACATTTTTGTTCTAGTGCACCTTTTGCAGCAGAATGTCACTTCTAGAGGCACAATAAGCATCCCTCTTAATAATGTTCTTAGTTCTGAAAACCAACAAAATAGAGAACTGGGTCCTCTATATTTAAGCAATACTGGTTTGCTGTGAACATTAATATTTTTTTTCAAAACAAATGCTTCAGTCCCGCAGGATACTCAGCTGCATTTCAAGGCACTGAAATCCAGTCTTTTAAATGAAACAAGGGTGAAGAAGGAGAATTTGGAGGAGATTGAAATGGATGATGTTGTGAAGCATGAGAAAAAGTTCTCAAGTGGGGTGTTAGGTTAGAATGACATTAAGAGCCAAGGGAAGTTTGAAGGAGGAAGTTTGAAAAAGCCAATATGGTAAGTGTCATAGATAAGAGTAAAGAATTATTTTCTTGTAGGGAGGGTAAACACTCGAGATTTTGTAAAGTTAATTTGTAGTTGACTTAGCATGACTTTGTGGTTTTCATCCAGTTCTCTTCAGTAGCACATTTATAAAGAACAAAGGTGGTAGATTGGGGTGGTAAAGGAGGGCTGACTTTTGGCAAGGCAAGATTTTCAGAAAGATAACGAAGTCAGAAACTTAATAGGAGACAGTGAAGAACTGAACTAGTTTGCCAGAGGGGTCAAGATGGGGAGTGTAGCCAGTAAGTACAAGGGTGAAAGAATACAAGAAAATTGGGAGTAGAGAGATGGAAGATCAAAAGTAGGTTGTAGAATGTTTGGGCTTTCAAGGCAAAGGGAGAGGTGGAATGAAATAAGATTGAAATCAGACTTCATGAACATAGAAGTGGTACATTGATGTATAACAGCAAGATCATGGCTATGACCAATTCTGCACATAGTTGAGGTGAAAAGGAAGAGAAGCTCATGAGAAATAATTAAGTTGTGGAATTGGAAGATTAAGAGTTTTGAAAGAATATTAAATGTGTGATGAAGCTCTCTAGTTGTTCGTAAATTTTTCTCTCCCATTTAGATTGTGAACTCCTTGAGGGTAAGAATTCTTTTTTGCCTTTCTTTGTCTCACCTTTGGCACAGTGATTGGCACATAATAAGCACTTAATAAATGTCTCTTCTTGTTGACAGGGCAAGACAAGGAGGCTCAGAAAAAGTAAGTGATTTTCTAAAATGTATTCACAAATAAATATTGGAACTGAGATTTGAACTCATGTATCTTCACTCCATATCTACAGCATCATTGCTTCAACAGCTAGTATAACAATGAAATGAACTTAAAGAATATAAATTTCCTTTCTTCTAAATGTGGTCATTTTGAACCAATAGTGAAATATCTGTGCTTGTATATTTTAAAGATAGTGAAATTTCTTTGATTCCTATTATAATTGTGCTGTGTGTTCGTTGTTTAGTGTTTATTGTGGCATTTAACATCATTTGAATTCTAGTAGTAAGATTGTACAAGAAGTTTAAATTTCTTAATTAGAAAGCTATTTAAGTAATTAGTTAGAAAAGCTAAAATATTGGAGGTAATCTCTTCTATTTAAAAATTGATTGTGGTAGAAGGAACAGTAGATTTGAAATCAGAAGAAATAGGCTCAAATCCCAGCTCTTGGATCATAAAATCATAGATCTAGATGTGGAAGGGACTTTGAAGATCACCAACCCTTCACCCACCTCCTCAACTTCAAACAAAGTTACTTACCTGAGGTCACACAGGTAGATTTGTACTCAAGTACTCAACATCAAGTTTAGAGCTTTCCCCCCCTAAATTGCAACAATTTCTTCAGGGAAATCACTTTACCTTTTGGAAATTTAATGTGGCAGCCTGTAAATTAAGAATTCTAACTCAGGCTACCTATTTTACAATTTTTAAAGACATTTTGCAAAGCATAAAATTCAATACAGCTGTTAGATATTATCATGACAATGATGTTAATGAATATTGAATAATGAAAAGTTACCAGTCTGTTAAACACTTTGTAATTGTGATGAAACCTTTGCTAAGTATTAGTACTTCACCATTACAACTCTTAACCACAAATTATATCCATTCTTTCCTAAATGTTTTATGAATTTGACAAACATCAACAAACATGAACATTTCCTTATGTTATAGAGGTTGTACCTTATGGAGAATGTGTATAACTGAGTTTCCCAGGCAACTTCTAGGGACATGCATGTTTTGATGCTGTAGGATTAAAGATTTGGTAAGATGCAAAAAAACCCCAGGTTGTCCCTTGGCCTTTCTTTTGCTCCATGGCACCAGTAGTGGGGTCCTGTGCTGCATCAATGAAAAAAAAAATAGGAGAAATAGCTTTGGTTCACTCTTCCTTACATTCTTCCATGTGGTAAGCACATTTACTTTAACAGGCTTCCTATTCAGGGATGAGTGAGGGTTAGCATCTTTTTCATTCCTCACCTTAGTCCCACACTGGCTGTGGTCCTGTGATTGAACCACAATCTCTAGATGATGTTCTCTAGCCTTGGAGGAAGTTCCAAAGTATCCAGGTCATTTAGTCATTTACTGGTAACAGGAAAATTTTGCATTTCAGAGGATGACCACCGATTGGAAGAAGTGCAACAACTGTTCCAGTTTGCCAGAAAACAAGACATAGAAGGGAATTTTGGAGAATACAAAATTGATATGAAATATAAAATGTCTATTCAGAGTTCTTCAGTTTTATTCTATGATAGTTTTAAGTCTCAAGGTACTTGGAAAGTTTAACAATACTTATAAGTTATTCTATCTTGTTTTGAATATGGGTCAATGCGTGTTTGTGAATCCAAGTGTTTAAGTATTTCATTTGTGTGGAGAAAATAACTGTTGTAGTTGTGTAATTGTTTTCAGTCATTTGGAATTTTCTTTGCAAAGATCCTGCAGTAGTTTGCCATTTTCTTCTCCAGCTCATTTTTCAGATGAGGAAATTAAGGCAAACAAGGATAATTGATTTTCCCAGAGACACACAGCTGGGAAGTGTCTGGGATCAGAATTGAACTCAGCAAGAAGTTTACCTAACTCCAAGCCCATTGCTGTATGAATTGTCCTACCTGTCTAGAAAAATAATTATCTCTCTCATATCTGATTCATACTGTCTATTGAATACATTTTTACCTTCTCCCATTGAGTAGATATTAGACAGAGAAAAATCTAAGCCTTAAGAAAATTTCCCCAGGGTAAGACTCTTTTTTTTGGAGAAATTAGGTTCATCAGCAGTACAGTATATGAATGGACCCAGAGCAGATGGTTCCCTATAGTGATTAGGAGAGGATATGAAATTCTAGAACCTTGGGGCCAGAAACAGCTATTTACTATTACACTTAAATAAAAATGGAAAAGAAGTTTAGATGTGAAACTATGGATTTCAGATGAAAACAATATATATATAAAATAGAAATATATAAGCATACACATGTAAATGTAGATATATGTCTTTATAGCTGCCCATATTTTTGTGTGTGTTTTTGTATATAGATGGTACCATGGAGAGAGTGCTGCACCTTAGAGTTCTAGAATCTTAGGTCCAGAAGCAGTCATTTACTATTACACTTAAACAAATAAAAAATAGAAAAGAAGATTAGGTATGACACTATGAATTCCAGATGAAAACTATATATATATATATACATATATATATGTATATATATATATATAATATAAATATATATAAACATACATGTGAATATGTAGAAATATGATTTTTTTAGGTTTTTGTGAGGCAATGGGGTTAAGTGGCTGCCACACAGCTAGGTAATTATTAAGTGTCTGAAGCTGGATTTGAACTCAGGTACTCCTGACTCCAGGGCTGGTGCTCTATCCACTGTACCACCTAGCTGCCTCTAGATATATGTTTTCTGTGTGTGTAGATGGTACACTGGATAGAGTACAGACTTGAGTCACTTACCCTATATGCCTCAGTTTCTTCATCTGTCAAATGTAGTAAAGAAGAAAAATGGCAAACCTTTCTATTATCTTTACCAAGAAAACTAACAAATGGAATCCCAAAAGGTGGGACGTGACTGAACAACCAGATAGATAAATAGGCAGATAGATAGACAGACAGACAGACAGACATACACACACATCTACAAATAAAACCTCTGAGAATCTTAGATTTTTATTTCTATAATTCCTAGTACACTCTTTCTTGTTTTACAAGGAATCCAAATCCTCTATTTTAAGAAAGCATGCATATATCTTCTGGGATTAATGATCAAGCAGAACTTAATTAATCCCTTCTAAAAAGAAGCAAAATACCTGATTTAAATGTATTGGGAAGGAGTACTGATATATTCAAAGAACAATGGATACTATGGTAGAATACCTGGGTTTGTCACTTTGGGCAAGCAATCTCTCTGTGACTCTGTGACTCAGTTTATTTATTCAGGCTAGTGGACATAATACTACTTGTACTATCTACTTCAAAGGGTTGCTCTAAGGATCAAATTTCTCAATATACCAACTAGTAAATAAGTCAAATTCCTTAATGCCCTATGTAGTATTCTTTCCATTGCCTCCATAAAAATAGAGGTCATTTTCACAGGGAATTCCCCTTAAATAATTAAGAGAGAGAGAGAGAGAGAGAGAGAGAGAGAGAGAGAGAGAGAGAGAGAGAGAGAGAGAGAGTCTTTTGGGGGGTGGGCAGGAGAGAAAGATAGTAATTAGGGAGAGAGGAATTTGAGCCAAATCAATGATTTCATCAATACAAGAAACTCCGTTGTTACTATCTTCCTGAAGATGATGATGATGTCTATTGTTTTTCCTCAAAGAAGACCATAGAAAGGTGATGCCATGATAAGCATGTGAAATGCATTTGAGTAGGGAAGTGCTGTGCTAAGTCAACAGCCTCACTTTCTTCTCCATAGTCATCTGGGCCAAAGGTAGATATGCATCAGAACTGAAGATGGCCCAGAATGGGAGGTAATTAGTGTGAAGTGACTTGCCCAAGATCACAGAATTAGTAAGTATTTGAAACCATATTCGAACTCAAGTCCCCCTGACTCCCGGGCTGGTGCTCCATCCACTTCACCACCTAACTGCCTAATCCCTATCTATACCATGTTGCCTCTCAAGAGGAATAAGGGAAGTGAAATTTTTTAGTAACTGATTAGTGATAACTTAAAATGTAAAAATACCTAGAAAAATTCTTTTCTCACATGCTAAATGTATTTCTTTTGGGTGATTTTTGCATACACACAGAAAAGAATTACTCAGGATGGGAAGGAATGGATGCAATATATTAACCTTCTGGAGGAAAATATCTACACTGACAGTAAAGAATCATTGAAACATCCCCAAAGGGGGTTAGTGAGACCAATAGAGCATTAGTCTTTGCAAATGAGTAAGCTGCTAATCTGAAAGATAGAGAGACTTGCCTATAGTTACATGGTTAAAAATATAAAAATTCAGGATGAGAATGTAAGACTTTAAAAGTTATATTTATTACTGATGCAAATTGTTGTAAAGTCTAAACATTATGAATAAAATTACACTTTTCTCATTATTCCTACTTTGGAAGTGTAGTGTGAATAATACTCTTTAAAAAGAGATGAACAGAAATGTTGAACTAGGAAATATTAAGATATCAGAAGAATACATGTCTATGCTACTAGCTTTACTTAAATTTCCAATTTTCTTGATTATAAACTAAGTTGCATATGGCCAAAAAAAGCATGTAGCCAGCAATAACTTTGCATAATTTTCTAGCAATGGCATAAAAATACTAGTTTCCATGTGACTGCAAATTTCCTCACCATCATGTGTTATGCATTTTTCCCATTTTCCCCCCACTGAATGTTATAAGTTGAATTTTTCTAACCACAATTCTGATCTCAGGATGGTTTAATGTAAGGGTTCATTCATAGACCACAGATGTTTTGCTTACTGACATAAAAGTGAAAGTCAAGCTCTTCTTTTGTAGTATTATTATATCAAACTTATTAAAAGAATAGACTATAGACCATATAGTGCAATAGGAAAAACATATTGGCTCTGGAATCAGGGTGTCTGGATTCAAAAATCTGCCTCTGCTGGTTGCTTCATCTTATTTACCTACATGGGTCAAGCATTTAATTTCTTTTGGTCTCAGTTTTCACATGATAAAATAAGTGAGGATCACATACTTTGAAGAATCTAATTCTTTATTATTTATCTTTATAATATTATAGTTGGAAAATTGAAATAAAATCTGATTTAAAATTTGTCATTTCATATAAATTTTGGCCAAATATTGGTCTAGGACCCAAGCAAATGATTTAAGTTGGACTTCAAAAGGAGAATATTTATTTGGAGAGAGATAAGGAGAAGGCATCCTTGAGAAGAGAACATCATGAATAAAGGTATGGAACTAGGGAAGCATAGGGCTATTTGGGAAACAGATAATAGTCTAATTTGACTGGTAATCTCTCCATTTTAGGCTGTAGCATGAGAATGACAAAAGTAACTTGACAGAGGTTATCATTAAAACCTTTGAGAGCTAAGCTAAAGTGTATGTGCTTTATTTGGTCAGCAGAAAGGAGTCACTAAAAGTTTGATGAGTGGTGCTTTGATCAAAGCTGTGTTTTAGGAAGATTAGCCTGAGCAAAGATATAAAATAGATTGGAGATAGTGAGACATTTGTTTGTAGGGAACCCTGTTAGGAAGTTATTATAATAGTCTATGTGAGAGGTTAAGGAGGTTTGAACTCTTTTTTTTTTTTCAAATTGAACAACAGTTTTTAGGAATACTGTTGAAAGAAAAGAAAGAAAATTGGATCATTGACATATTTAAAAATTCTTCTATGTACCCAAAATACATAGAAGAAAGCAAAAAGATCAGAAAAAAATAGACAAGCAGGACAACTTTGAAAGTTACACGTTGAATTTTAATATACTTTAAAATAAAAGCTATCTGTGACCTAGAGGTTTGGTTTCATGCAAAATCTTTGCTTTTATACTTTGTAGATGAAAAATGCTCACATTTTCTGGTGTTTGTCAAGTTCAGAATGACAAAATAAAATTTTGAAAAATGATGTTTCATTAATCTTAGTATTCATGCTAAGAGCTAGCAACTAAATTTACTTTCTTTTTTTGATACATTTACTTTCAAGAGCCCTTCTAATCAACATCTGATGCTGAAACACAGACTAAGTGGGTGATATACATAAAAGTCCTTCTAGAGCATACTTTCAGTACTTTGAGCTACTATCATCAGAATGAGTTTAAATTAAGTGTTACTGTGAAATCAAGCAGCTACTTGATGGAGAAATTAAAAAATGGAGTCTTCAAGCATCTTATAGTCTCGTTCAAAATCATGAAATTTTCAGATCAGGCAAAATTCTTGTAGATACAGTCAAGCCCTGAAATACATGGCAACTCAAATGACTCTAGGAACACAGAAAAGAACGTAATAATAATAATAATAATAATAATAATAATAATTAGCATAACTGCTTGTTATGTGCCAAGCATGTGCTAAACACTTTGCAATCATCTCATTTTATCCTTACAATATCCTTGCAATAACACTGGAGCATAGACTATTGCTATTCCCATTTTATTTTTGAGATAGATAGGGGTTAAGTGATTTGTGCAGAGTCAAATAGATAGAAGCTATATTTGAGCTCAATTTTCCTGACTCCACTTCTGATGTCCCATGTACTATCCACCTAAAGTATGTGGCCCAATTTTTTTTAATTTGTGAAATAAAATGCATTTTCATAATATTGTATAGTAAAAAAGATGACCATACACAAGAAATCCCCTATGCATAACTTGTTCCTTTTAAAATATAAAACAAAATGATCATGTAAATTTCTTCTTTTTTTGTTTTTTTACACTCCTTTCCTTTTGAGATGGCTACCACAGGCTCAAATAGTTGTGTATATAATTTAATTATTCTTCATTACTCTTATTTATTAGTTCTTTCTTTGGATTCAGATGACATCTTTCTTCATATGTCCTTAATGGTAAATTTGGGTATTATAAAAGACAAGGTTCTAGTTATTTTGGGGAATAATGTAGATTTATGCTTAAATAATTATTAAACTACCTATACCCTTTGACCTTGCAATATTACTATTTGGTCTATTTCCAAAGTGGGGAAAAAAAGAATCCATATATTCTAAACTATTTATTGCAGTTCTTTTTTTCTGGTGGCAAAGAACAGGATATTGCAGGGACATCTGTCAATTGAGGAATGTTTGAACAATCTGTGGTGTATGATTGCCATAGAATTTCACTGCTATGAGAAATAAGCTTGATGATTCTTGAAAAACATAGAAACATACATGAAATAATGAAGAACAAAATGAATAGAACCAAGAGAACACTCTATATAGTAACAGCAATATTATTTTAAGAGTGATTTTGGGGGCAGTTAGGTGGCACAGCGGATAGAGCACCAGCCCTGGAGTCAGAAGTACCTGAGTTCAAATCCGGCCTCAGACACTTAATAATTACTTAGCTGTGTGCCCTTGGGCAAGCCACTTAACCCCATTTTCCTTGAAAAAAAAACCTTTAAAAAAAAAGAGTGACTTTGGCCCAATGGTTTAAAAATTAAATTTAAAATTTAGCTTGGAAAATACTGTAGGATACTTCTGGGGTTGAGTCAAGATGGCAACATAAACCTAGCATGCTCCCAGAGTTTTTCCCTACACAATGTTAAATGAAGTCTCTATACAGACATTAGATCTACAAATCTCATCAAAAAAAGAGTAAAACAAGTTCTCAACTGTAGAAATCATGAATGATCTTCAGTGAAAGTCTGTCTCCATGGGGGAAAGGGGGAAAGAGAATCCAGCTAGGCAAGAGAGCAGTAAAGCCAGCATGACCCAGGTCTTGGCAGCTAGAGAGCTGACCAGCAGAGATGGTTCCAACCCCAGACTATTTCTGACTCCTTGGAACACTGGTCCAAGAGACAGAATTGGGCAGGGAACAAACCACAGCATAGGCAAAACCTGGACATAAAGAAACGGAACTCTGCATAAAGAACACCTGGGCTACATATGCAACACTTTGGAAAGTGACAAACCAGGGACTAGATCACGACCCCAGCACAAAAAGTTTGAGACTTATACCCCAGGGGCAGAGTTCAACTGTCAAATGAACAACAATGACAACAAAGAGCCCTAACTATAGAAAACTACTATTAAGATAAAGATGATAAAAATTCCTTCTCAGAAGAAGAAAACAGGGACAAATTACTTGTATGGAAAGTCTCAAAGGAATTTATGAATTGGACTCAATTACTAAACATAATGGAAGAGCTTTAAAAAAGAATTTAAAAACCAAAAATGGAAAAAGAAATGAGAGCCATGCAAAGGAATTATGAAAGAATTAGAGTATAATATGTTACAAAACGAATTATTTTACTCAACTAAGTTAAAAAGATTTTGCACTTAAAAAACCTAAGACAGCCAAGATTAGAAGGAATACAAATAACTGTGAAACAATTTACACAACTAAGGGTTCTGATAAAGGTTTCATTTTAAAAAATGAATTTATTTTCATCCCTATGGATATGTATACTTTTAACTTATATGTAT
Organism: Macrotis lagotis; assembly: GCF_037893015.1. NCBI lineage: Eukaryota > Metazoa > Chordata > Mammalia > Peramelemorphia > Peramelidae > Macrotis > Macrotis lagotis. Next base: position 166,025,186 of record NC_133664.1, read on the forward strand.
ACTTTTAACTTAAAAAATTTCCTTCCACCCTCCCTTCCCACCTCCCTCCCCTCAGCAGTGAACAGTTAGGTTAGCATCATATTTTTGATAAATATGTTTACAGAATAGTTATTTTAAGTATGAGGATAAAGGTCTCATTTTTAAAATATATAGAGAATAGAAGCAAATTTATAAAGTAACAAGTCATTCTTCAATTGTAAAATGGTAAAAGAATGAAGAATTTAAAGCTATTTATAAATCATATGAAAAAATGCTCCAAATCATTTTTGATTAGAGAAATGCAAATTAGTACAACTATGAGGTATCACCTCACACCTATCAGATTGGTTATGATGACTAAATGGGAACATAACCAATGTTGGAATAATTGTGAGAAGATTGGACATTAATATACATATACTGTTGGTGGAATTATACACTAATCCAACCATTTTGGAGAGCAATATGAACCATGCCCAAAGAGCAATAAAACTGAACATACCCTTTGACCTACCAATACCAATTCTAGACCTATATCCAAAAGCAATCATAAAAAAGTGGGAAAAGTACCACATGTTCAAAAATATAGCAGCTCTTTTGTAGTGGCAAAGAATTAGAAACTGAGGAAATCCCCATCAATTGGGAAATGGTTGAACAAGTTATGGTATATGAATGTAATGGAGTCCTATCGTTCTATAATAAACCAAGAATAGTCAGACTTTAAAGAAGCATGAAAAGAATTAAACTGATGCTGAGTGAAAGGAATGGAACCAAGAAATCATTATACATTTTAACAATAACATTATGAGTTGATCAGCTATGATGGATGCAATTTCTCTCAGCAGTTCAGAGGGCTAGAAAAACCCTGGGAAACTTGTTATGGACACCATCCACATAGGAAAGCAACATCAACAAAAACAAAGCACAGAATCTGAATGGATGCTATATTCACTTTTTAAAAACTTCTCTTATGATTTTATTTCTTTCCCTAAGTCCTAATTCCTCAAACACAAAATGACTAATATGTAGATATGTTAAACATAAATGTACATTCACAAATTATATCAAATTGTTTGCCACTGAGGGGATGGGTGTGAGAAGGGAGGGTGATAGAAAAATGTATAAATAAATATGGAAGTGGATGAATGTTCAAAAACTTTCATAACCTGTAATTGGAAAAATAAAAAAATAAAGTGACAGTGCCTGACTGCTTTAAAAAAATGCTTTATATGCCAGTATACCAGACAATTTGATAGAGAATCATGTTCTAAGTAAAATGGTGAAATTTAGACAAAGACTTGAGGAAATTCCAAGTAACCAAAGAATGAATTCAACAGGTTTCTAGCCCACAACAAATTTTACTCTATAGCAAATAGTGTTATAAGCAGGTTTCAACATAATTAAATGCTTCTCAATTTCACTGGAATACACATAATAGAAAATTATAGGAAAGCCGATAATCGTCAGTAAATTTAATAAATAAATTTTAAAAATAATAAAAAAGGAAAATTGTTCTCTGAATAAAAAAAGCAACAAATAATAATTTTTAAAAATCACAAAATAATCAGTTTTTTAAAAAATATACCTCACTCTATTCTTGCCCCTTCTGGATCAGTAAACTTTCATAGTCTTAACCTACTTCGATGTGGAAAGGGATCATTTTCAGCTCTTATATAGCAATGTCTGAAATATGATTAGAACCTTAAAAAAAATGAGTTAAGCTCTGTTCCTAGTGTGGTCACTGTTCCAACCAATGTCATTTCCAATAGTTGTTCTTTCAGAAAATCATTGAATTTATATTTCCAAATGGAGACACTGGAAAAAATAAAATCTGATCTGTTTTCAAGAACCTCACATAGCTCCTAAGTCAATGACTCTTTCCATTGAACAGACAGGAATATATGTGAATGAGAATCATCAGGTTTCCTTAGAGACATTTACCATACATGATACTCACAATGATAAGCAGATGTCCAAAAATAAATCTAGATCTTTGTAGTATTCATTTCTATCTTTTTCACTTTGTTTAGACAAATAGCTATCAGTAATTACAAATTAATTCCAGTCATTTTCACTTTCCAAAAAAAGCGTTTTGAAGATAATCAAATTATCATGAATCTCTCAGTAACTTTTAAAAGGAATTATATTTTATGGCAACACAACTTTATTCTGGAATAGTTTGTTTTCTGTCTCTCACCACACAAATACATATGTATACATATATATATATATATATATATATATATATATAAAATATATAAAGTTAACCTGTCTATTATGTATACATATGTGTGTATGTGCATATAATATGGTTAGCAGTAAAGAATCCTGCTTTGTCAACTTCTTCCAACTAGGTAGCACTTTATAATTTGAAATCTAATGTTAGGGGATTCTTAATCATTTTGGGGGGTCATAGACGTGTTTTGAAGTTTGGAAAAATTTATGAATCTCTTTTGAAAATGATATTTTATATATAGCATAAAAGAAGAAAAGTTATAGAAGGAAGCAGTTTTGCTAAAATGTGGTTTTCAATTAAAAATATGTAACTAACTTTATGTGAATCAGATTAAGAATACCATCCTATAGAGTTGTTTTCAAATACTGTTGGTGGCAAGCAACTTGCTCATAATCATACTGTTGCTTTGTGGAATAGCCAAGATCTGAACTTATGTATTTCTTATTCCAAGTCCATGCACTCCTTTTGCTGAAAATGATAAATAAATTACATAGTCTCCCAGATCACTTAACTATATTAAACACAAATTCCATGTTGTCACCTTCAGTTTTCTATTAAACTAAAAATATGTATGACCTTTCTTGTCTGCCTTTGAATGGACTGGCACAGCACTTAAAGTACTTTAGGGTTGATGAGGTTCCTGGCTGTTTCTGGCTGGACATGCATAGATTGTTAAAAAGTAGCATCCCACTCAGATATTTTTTATTCTTCTTTTTCTGGTTTCATATCAAAGCATGACTATTTAAGATTCTTTATACAAGGGACCATAATGAAGTTTGGCCATCTGGCAACTAGAGTCTGTCCTCTGGGTTCCTCTTCTGCTCTGTGTTTCTTCTCTGAATATGTGACCAAACAGCAATCTTAAGGTGGTTATGTCCAAACTTATAGCCAAACAACCTTGTAAGTTCATGAGGTCTGGACATCTTGGGTTTCTTGCCTGGAGTCAGGTGTGCTTTTTAAGAGGGATAACACCAACAAAGGAGAGAGCACAACTCGCTACTGACTTACCAACACATGGAACTAGTAGGGCTTGTTTGGGCAGTGAATTTCTAAGGCAAATTGTAAAAAAAATACCTGTTTAGTAGTTTGATGTTTTTAAGCATCAACCTATAAGGTAACCTACTATTAAGTCACATTTGTTAGGTTTTCTGCTAAGGTATACTATTGAGTCTTGTGAGTTAAGTATTAATTTTGTGTATAGGAAATAGTTATCTATCCTATGTCTGATTTATATCATATATTTATTTTTCCTTGTTTTGGATCAGATCTAATTAGATCATATTTAGTAATGTTCAGTTGTGTGTGACTTTCTGTGGATCCATTTAGAGTTTTCCCTTACAAGTATATTGGAATGATTTGCCATTTTATTCTATTAGTTCATTTTACATACTAAGAAGCTGAAGTAAATATGGTTAAGTGACTTGAGAGAATCATACAGCTAGAGTCTGAGGTCAGTTTTGAACTCTGGAAGATGAGTCTTATTGACTTCAGGCCTGAAGCCCTGAACCACTGAACCACTTTTAAAGAGCCTCAAGAATGTTTTAAGAAATTTTTCTACAAGGTTCCTTTTGGAAACAAACCAAAAAGTATGAGAAAAAAGACGATTTCCTGATAGGTACTCCAGTTCTCCCAATAATAAATCTGATAATGAGTATATAGATCTTTGTGTAGAGAGGGAAAGACTGCCCTAAGTTCCTTTAGACCAAAAGCTGTTGCTCAATTTATTATGATACAGAGTATTGAAATTCCCTCAAAGACATTGACAATTTGGTAGTATGTTTCTATAGTTAGTTATAAATACATTCTATTCCTGCCCTCTTCTATATTTGATTTTCTCTCTAAATAAAATGAATACTCATTATTAAAATGTTTCTCTTGTAGCATCTGTTAACTAAAAGTTTAACTTCTATTTTATAGACTAAATCAATTTCATAGGTGTTGATCGGAACAGCATTGTGTAGTATAGCAGGTATATTACCAATATAGAGGAAGCATGGAGGCAATCTCAGAAATTAGATGCTAGTTAGGTTTATGGTATTGTATACTTTTTATTTGCATTTCATTGACTTTAAAAATCTTGGTCTCATAGAGCTCAAATTCTGTATTTTCCTAAATACATTTCTATTTATATCTATGTATATCTATATATATATACCTATGTATAGATATAGATATAGATATATAGTTCAAATGTTCTCAAATAGGTCTGCAACATCAGCAGTAATTCATCCTTCCAACAAAGCAGACTGTAAACCGATCATCTTATATGACACTCTTGTCTATGTTCTCATATGTCCACTTTGCCAAAAGAGGGTATATTGGAAATTTTGCAGCACCATTTCTCTTAAAATTGTGAAGAAGCAAGAATATACAGGTTGTTTAGTGGCTTTTCATTACTCTAATACTGATTAGGCCATCATCCATTTTGCTTATATTATTACCACACAACATTGTTTCCTTTGGTTTGTTTTCAAAATTCCTTACTTATTACAAGTTGCAGTCATTTCATACCCAAACTTTTCCATTACAGTCTGAATGATGCTAATTTTTAATTCTTTGGATCCTTTGGCATTTTTCCATGACTCATAGCTATACAACAATGCTGGTAAAATATGGTTATTAAAGAAATAGGTCTTTGTTTTTGAGAGAAATTTGAGATCATTAAAGGAACTTTGTAACTTTTTTCTTTACTTTTCCCCATAATTTTACTTTAATTTTCCCAGTAACATGTAAAAACAAGTTTTAGCATTTGTTTTCTAAACTATGAGTTCCAAATTCTCTCCCTTCTTTCCACCCACTCCCCCTCATTGAGAAAGCAAGTTTATTTGATATAGATCAAAATGTGTAGTCATGCAAAATGTGCATGAGAAAAGAAAAATAAAGTATTTAAAAAGTATGCTTCAATCTGTTTTTCAGATGCCATCAACTCTCTGAGGATGAATAGCATTTTTATCATAAGTTGTCTTGAGTCACTGTATTGCAGAAAAAAGATAAGCCATTCACAACTAATCATAGTATAATATTACTGTTACCATGTATATAGCACATTTCCTATTGCTTCTACTTATGTAGGTCTTTACAGGTTTTACTGAAAAAATCCTCTTCATCATTTCTTATAACAGAATAGTATTCCATCATAATCACATACTACAATTTTTTTAAACATTCCTTAACTTATGGCCATCCGCTCAATTTCTAGTTATTTGCCATTGGAAAAGAGCTGTTATAAATATCCTTATGCTATATGTGTATGTACTGTATGGGATTCTTTTCCTTCTTGTTTTTCATTTCCTCTGAAATGTAGACTTAATAGTGGCATTGTTACGTCAAAAGACTTACATGGTTTCTAATCCTTTCAACATGGTTCCAAATTGCTTTACAATATTATTGAATCATTTTGCAGCTCCTGTAACAGTGTGTCATTTTCCCTACATTCCTTCCAACATTTGTTATTTTCTCTTTCTGTCCTATTCGCCAATCCAATGTGTATAAGGTAGTATATTAAAACTGTTCTAATTTGCAATCAAAATTGAGTTAGGACAGTTTTTCCTTTTAAATAGAGTCATAGATAGTATTCATAACCTCATCTGAAAATTTTTTTATCATTTGTCAATTGGGAAATGGTTCTTATTTTTTTATATTTGAGTTAGTTTTCTATGTTTGAGAAATGAGGTCTTTAAAACTAAAGTGTTTTGTATCTGACTACCCCCCATACAACCTTCCCTCCCTTCTATCATCCTCTCCCTCTTCCCCCACTCATATTCCCATCCCTCTTATTTTCCTCTAGACAAAATACATTTCTATACTCAATTGAGTGTGTAATGTTATTCCCTCTCTGAGTCAATTTGAATGAGAGTAAGGCAACCCAACTGTTCCCTGCTGAGGGGAGGAGAGTAGGAAGAGAGGGTGGAAAGAAATTTTGTAACTTAGAAATATGCATATGGATGAAAATAAGTAAATAATTTTTTTAAAAAAAGGTTCATTCATTCACCCTCACTTCCCGCCTCTCTCACTTCATTGCAAAAACGTTGTCTTCTTTATATGAAACAATTTAGCTCATTTTACCTCTCCTTTTCCCTTTCTCCCAATATATTCCGCATTCACCCTTTGACTCCAACTTTTTAATATATTCATCCTTAGTATTCAACTCCCACCTTTGCCTTGTCTATATAAGCTTCTTCTAACTGCTCTAATAAATAAGAAAGTTCACATGAGTTATCAGTATCATCTTCCCATGCAGGAATATGATCAGTTCAATATCATTAAGTCCCTTATGATTGCCTTTCCTGCTTACCTTTTTGTGCTTCACTTGAGTGTCATATTTGAAGATCAAATTTTCTATTTATTCTGGTCTTTTCACACGGAAGGTTTAAAAGTCCACAAATGGCCATCTTTTACCCTGAAACAGTATATTTAATTTTGCTGGGTAGTTGATTCTTAGTTGTAATTCAAACTTTTTTGTCTTCTGAAATATCATATTAAAAGCCCCGTAATCCCTTAATGTAGAAGCTGCTAAATCTTGTGTTTTCCTAACCATGACTCCATGATAATTCAAATGTTTCCTTCTGACTGCTTTCAATATTTTCACAGTGACCTGGGAGCTCTCAAATTTGATTATAATATTCCTGACAATTTTCATTGTAGGCACTCTTCAGGAAGTGATGGGTAGATTCTTTCAATTTCTAGTTTATTCTCTGCTTCTAGACTATCAGGACAGTTTTCCTTGATAATTTCTTGAAAAATAATGTTTAAGCTCTTTTTAAATCAAGTTTTCAAACAGTCTAAATTTTTAAAAATATCTCTTCTGGATCTATTTTCTAGTTCTTTTTCTAATGAGAAATTTCACATTCCCTTCAAGTTTTTCAATTTTTTTTGTTTTTTTTCTGGATCTCTCACAAGTTCCAAACTTCCCTTTGCTCAATTCTGTATTTCAAGGAATCATTTTCTTCAGTGAGCTTTTGTATCTCCTTTGCCATTTGCTCAATTCTCTTTTTTGTAAAGCATTCTTCTCATTAGTGTTTTGGACTTCTTTTTCCATTTGGCCCAGTCTGGTTTTTACAAAGTTTATGTTATTTTTTTTCATATTTTTGGCATCACCTTCACCAAGAGAATCATTTTTCATTATTTTTCCTCATAACTCTCATTTCTTTTCCCAATTTCTCCCTTACCTGATTTTTCAAAATCTTTTGAGCTCTTCTATGCTTTTGAGAGCAATGTTTTGAATTTGGATCTTTGACTTGCTTTTCTTCTTCTGAGTGTGTACTCTGATCTTCCTTATCCCCATAGCACCAGTCTATGGTAACATTTTTTTCTTCTTTATCATTTGCTCATTTCCCCAGTCTATGACTAGATTTTAAGTCTTTCTTGAGGTGGGGCTCTACTTCCAGGATGGAGGTTGCACTGTTCCAAGCTTTTGCAGCTGTTTTCAGAGACATTTTTAAGGATTTGCAAATATTTAATACTTCTAATACCTTATTATTTAAGGAGAGGTTTATACCACTCTCCTTACCTGTGCTCTGGTCTGTGGATGACCACAAGCCTCCTTTCTGTTCTGGAAGTCTGAGGAGGGTCCCTCCTCCACTGTAGCAGTGAGCTCTGTTGTGCTTCTATTCCTTTTCCTGGGATTGGCGTCCCACACTATGATACAGAACTGAGTATGACAAAACAACAGAGTCTTGTCTCAGTAATAGCAAAGAGATCCCTGTAATCTCTTTCCAACCCCCCTTATTATCCATGTTCAAGAGTTTGAGAAGCAGTTGCTGCTGATTCAGTGGCTCCCGAGAACAGCTCCGGGTCTGGTGGGGTCACATCTGCACTGCTGAGACCTGTACTCCATGTGTTTCTCTTTTATCCCTGTGCAGTTGACTCTTTCTGTCGACCTTCCAATATGTCCTTAACAATTTCTGGACTGGGAAGCCTGGAAGCTACTACCACTGCCACTGACCCAGTAACCTAGTTTCCTGTTCCTGGATGTCTAGAACCAATTTGGTCCTGGGCAGTCTATGCTGCTCTGCATTCCTCTCTCATCCAGATGCAGCAGACCCTTCTCCTGAATCTTCCAAATTGTTTTTGGCTGGAAAATTGTTTCACTCAGTCTCTTTGTGGATTCTGCCACTCTAGAATTTGGTTATGGTTATTATTTAAAGGTATTTGAAGTGGTTTGGGAGAGAACTCAAACAGTCTCTACCTTTATTTCACCTTGCACTGATCTATAACTTTTTTTTCAAACTCTCTCTCTCTCTCTCTCTCTCTCTCTCTCTCTCTCTCTCTCTCTCTCTCTCTCTCTCTCTCTCTCTCTCTCCCCTCCTCCATAAATTTGGATCCAATCAGTTGTTTATTTTGATGATATAACTAGGATAGAGAGATCATATGATAAATTCTTTAAACTGTCCATTTAACTACATAATGTGAACACCAGACCTTCTCTGTCAACTTGGTTTTTCTTTAGTAGAGCATTAGATCTAAAATATTTTAAGAGAATTCTGATTTCTGCCAGAAGGTTCAGCTCTGTTTCAGGGTTCAATGCAGTCAACATCAATGCCATTTGATGGTCTCAACATTCATACAGAATTTGTCTTCAACTTCGATTCACTATTGGGATTTCTTCATGCTTGTGGTGAATGCTTTTTTGGCAAGCGTACAATTTTGTTTCATGTTTATAATTAGGGATCCCCTTCTTTTATCTTTTTAAGGAATCTTGATTCATTTTGATGTTTTGATGAGAGAGAACTCATTAGAATAGAATGTGTATAAAGCCAAAAACTTTCTTGGAGTAAAAAAGTAAATGTATTGGTTTATTTTCTATATCTTTCAGCTAGTTATTAGTCAGTAATGCTATAGCCTACTGTGGGACATCACTTAGAAGAAAAAGCTTATGTCTTCCTTACATGTAACCTCATCATGTGCAGATACTTATGCAGATGATTCTAAAAAATGTGCAGATGGGTAGGTAGATATTTTGATTGACTGCTATTAATGTTTGATAATAAGATCTGAAAATTTTCCATAACTTTGGTATCTTCTACAGCATTATGAATTGATCCCTCTAGAACAAAGCAAATCTAATGTCTGCTTTTCTACTCTTTTTTTCTTTAGAAACATTTTTTCTTTCCTTAGGGCTGCAATATTAGATGTGGTGGTTTAACCTTCTTTGATAATAAAAAAAATTTGTTCAATAATATTTGAAAGATCTATCCATGTTTGCCTTCTCTACAGTTTTCAGTCCTCAAGTGACCTTGGTATGGTTGTTTTCAAAATTGCTTTTCTCAAAAAACTTTTCTTAAACTGGTTTTATCCTCTACTGCTTCTCTATTTTATGAAGTAATACTGCTTATAATTTTCCACTGTTCTTCTTTATAAGATTTTACAAATAAGTTTATATTCCAAAACTGTGTTGCCTTTGGCTAGATATTTTTTTTTGTTTGGCAAGTAAATTATGCTTGCTAACTGAGGTGTTTTCTAAGCTATTTTTGGTGTATTTGATATGGTATTTATATTACAAGGGTTATACTTCTGAATGAAATTATTGTAGTCATTGTCTACAACTTTTCTATGTCCATTTTTCTATTTGATTCATGTAAGCCCTGTTTCTCAAAACACAGGTTTATGATGCTGGGCAACGAGTATATGATTTGCTTTGGGGATAAATAATGTCCTTTTTCTTTTAACATCAATCCCCAATGACTACTACTTCTATTCCTTCCCACTTCAACCCCCCAAAACCTTTACATACAAGGAAACTGACATTATCAGAAGTTAAGTGGTTTGCAGAAGGTCACATTGGTAGTTGGTGTCAGAGCAGAGCATATGAGTTCAAGTCCAGTATTCTTTTCTCTTTACCACATTGATTTCCTAACAGGTAAGAACTGCATCGAGAAATATTAATGTTCATAATAAGAGATATTTTATTTTGTATTAGACTTAGGTATAATCTTCCATAATTCTTTTCTTGTTTTAAGCAATCTATCTTTTGATCATATTAGTATTCTACTTCACCACTCAATGCTATTTGAATTATATGTTAAATGAGTCTTTTAAGTTCCTAACCCAACATAGTTAGGTTATTATTTAATTAGGTAATTATTTAACCACTTCTGGATTTGGTGAGATTCTCTAATCTTTCCATGTCTTCCTTCCTAGTCCTCTATCCAAGTATTAATCCAAAATTAAGAAAGTCATTTTCCCTATCTTATTTCCAGAAATTCTTCTATTGTATTTTAGGTCATCCTGAACAGATCTTCCAGACCACAAAATTTTTCTATGACTCTGATCTCCCAAACTTCTAGCTCTTGTGCTAGGCCTTGAATAAAAAAGACCTTTCATTTCTGACACCCCCAAATTGTCACTCTGGAAACTCATATTGTCTTTTTCTAATATTTGCCTCCCTTATAGTTTTTGGATATAGCATCCTATTTTTCTCTGTCTTAGTCAATTTACTTGAAGACTATTCATTAATTAAATGTTGAGACTGAATTTGATCTTTGTTGAAGGCTGACTTCTTTGATCTATGCTTCTCAGTCAAAGGCCATATAACCATTCCCCCTTGAAAACTATGTTATAACATCAGCAGCATCATTAGACTGCTTTCCTTTCCTATTTTCAAGTTCTCTTACCATTCTTCCCTTACCTCCACTGAACTTTACAATTTAGGTCCTTATTCTCACTTGAGAATAATTCCCACCTCTCAACTCAAGTACCGAGTAGTGATGATTGACTTCTACTGAGTCAAATCACAACATCCCACTTCAAATTATCTGGTTTCCCCACTTTTTAAAATTTCCCTTGATGACACTCAGGTAAATCTACCCTTCCTCCACAGTTATGTCAACCTAAAATCCTATTGCCATAGTTTTGTAATATATAAAATTCTTTACATACACAGTAAAAATAATAATAATAATAATAATAAATTAGAGATAAGAAAAATAGCCAATATAACAAGTGAATTCACTAAGCATTCATTAGGAACTTACTGTGCTAAGTTGTGGCAATATAAATGTGTATGTATTTATACATATGCATACATATACATTATTTGTATATTATCTGTGCACATGTGTAAATATTTGTCTGTAAAACCACTCTCCCTGTCATATAAAATAGAGATGAAAGGGGATTAGAGGTGGATGGAGAGAATGGAGGCAAAATGGCAAAGTCTAAAGAATGAAGAATGACTAATTTGGACCCTTTTCTCCAAACAGTTTCTTGAAGAGATTTTTTAATAGGAGAATGGGACACAGGATTGGAAGGAGAAAGAAGGCTAAACATAACAATATGCAAAGAATGATGTGTGATTGGTGTATAAATTTTGTCAAAATAGAGTTTTGAGGAGAACTTTCTAATGGGATCATGCAGCTTAAGAAGAGGTAGGGTTGGGGGCGGCTAGGTGACTCAGTGGATAGAGCACTGGCCATGGAGTCAGGAGTACCTGGGTTCAAATCCAGCCTCAAACATTTAATAATTACCTAGCTGTGTGGCCTTGGGCAAGCCATTTAACCCCATTTGCCTTGCAAAAAAAAAAAAAACCTAAAAAAAATAATTACCTAGTTGTGTGGCCTTGAGCAAGCCACTTAACCCCATTTGCCTTGCAAAAAAAAAAACTACAAAAAAAAGAGGTAGGGTATTATATCAATATATAATTAAGCATCTTTTAAGTACCAGTCACTTTGCTATGTTGCTTGTTCTTCATTATGGAAGAAGACCATGACACCAGGAAGGTGATGCCACAATTTACATGCTAAGTACTTATACAAAAAAAGGCAAAAATTTGATCCCTTCCATTAAGAAATTGCATTTATAAATATGAAATCTATATAGTGTAAATGGGAGATTAACTTTATATAGAACTTTCCAGATTATAAAGTGTTTTTACATATATTATCTCATCTGAACTCAAAAGTGAACTGGGTCTATTCTTTGTCTGAAATGTTGTAAGGGATTTGAATGATCAGGATAATTATTTTGCTTATACAGCACACAAACATTCTCTAGCTCTGGAGAGGAAATACCTACCATCCCTTACTGAGCAGGATATAAATTCTTTGAAGGTGTTCTATATCTTCATTTTCTAGATCAATGTTTTGAAAAGAGAAGATGCTCAATTAATCAAAAAATATTTATTAAGCATCCACTACATGACAAATACTGTGCTAGCTACTGGAGCTACAACTGGAATGAATGAAACAATCCCTATTCATAAGAACCTTACAATACATGTCTTGTTGATGTGAATTAAATACACAAGGAAATGTAGTGAGTCAGGTCCATATTTTCTTCCATGAAGGTTTTCATTTCTGATAGCATTTCATTCTAAGATAGCTTTATTTATTTATAAGGTTTATATGGTTCAAGGATTAATGGTATTGTTCAAATACATAAATGCCAAACACACAGGCTCTCCTATATGTGTCCTTAACTGGGTTGAAATGTAATTCCCATGTATTTATTAAAATGAATAAAAATAAAATGAAACATAATTATTTCAAAATTAAGTCACTATACAGCCTACAGGAATCATTATGTATGGATTAAGGGATCCTTTTTCTATTTCAGTTTGACATCACTGATCTAGTATATTAGAATCAGAATTTTAGCTTTGCATTAGCTTTGCAATTTTATTCCTTTAAAAATATGAAGTGGTTACTTTGCTTTTCTAAGCTTTAAATATAAAAAAAATTATATTTGATCCTTGTCAATTCATTATTATTGTTTAAATTCTCCATCAGGATAATAAGATCATATAATGGAATGTCTTTTAAAATTCTGATAGTGGAGAAGAGTATCAATATCATATAGTTCAACTATTAAATCAATTTTTATCACATATAGCTATATTTTGTATAACAAAATTGATCCATACTATTAAAAAACCTGTCCTAAGGAGCTATTATAAACAGGACTCTACTATTGCTGCTATGGGTAGTTATAAGTTTCCATTTCTCCATTTCTGGCTAAAGTTCAGCACTGAGAGTGAGTCTAGCATTTAGGTGAAATCTGTGCATTGCAAATTTTGTATGAGGTCTATAAATCTACCAGATGGAAAAAGCAATTTTTGGAATTTCTGTATTTGTTGTAGCCCAAAGAGTTAGTGATGAAAAATCTTTCCCTTTCAAAATTAACTATATATGCTTTCTATGGAACTTATAAATTTTCTATATTATACTTTATATATAATATATATATATGTGTGTGTGTTTGTGTGCATACATATATACTTATATATTTGTGTCTGTTAGAATGATACTTATTAAAATAGTCAAATCATTTCAACAATTTATTAAATATTACAAAATTTGTATTGCTTTTACTCAGAGTGCATTCTGCAAATATAGAAAAAAAATTCACATAATATTTAAGACAGAATTAACTTTTTGTCTTTTCCACTACTTTTTTCTAAGTATAATGATTTTGGTGTCCCATAAGACTCACAACTCTGATCACTTATCAAATCTTGAGGGCAATTCTACATATTTTAGGAGCAGGTACAGGCAGGTATCAATATGAGCCTGATGATAGATAATATCTGCATTCTAAGGATCATTCTAAGTGCCAAGAAGAATGATTTAGGTACTATCAGGTGAAAGATTCTTTGGCAATGGAATCCCTAAAACAAAGTCTTATATTGCCTCCTTTTGTTTTGGGAGTGAATAAGACAGCAGAATAATGGGGGACAGAATCTCCTAAACCTCAAATGACTATTAGATATTTTATAAGTATTAAACTAAGTATTGATATTCTAATTGTTAGAACCTTGTACAATGGATAAAAATTATATACTGATAGAGACAATGAGTCATATTCATACTGATATTCCTGTAGCAAATAAAACTATACCAATATATTAACAGCTCGTGTTTGACTAAGGAATTTAATGTTAAGTTATGAGATGGCTTAAAGTTTTCATTGGAAAACAAAATAAGAATTACCCAAGATTGTTTCCATTAGACAATCAAGGCAATGAATAGCATCTCATGAGATGAGAAATAAAGAAAAAGATATAAAGATGAGGCAAAGATAAAGATAAAAACAGTCCACATCTAAAAGAAAAGAAGACAAAATAATTATAAAAGTTCCTATTCAAATCAACTATTTTTTTTAGATTTTGCAAGGCAATGGGATTAAGTGGCCTGCCCAAGGCCACATGGCTTGGTAACTACTAAGTGTTTGAGGTTGGATTTGAACCCAGGTGCTCCTGACTACAAGGCTGGTGCTCTATCCACTGCACCACCTAGCCACCCCCCCTCAAATCAACTATTGATGTTGTTAAATGGGAAAGTGATAAAGGAAAAAAATGATCCTGATTGTTTCCTAAAGGGTTTAAATGTTATAAAGCAATTAATACAATAAAGCCAAAAAGTCTTGATGCCATCATCCCTAATATATTTAATTCAAGTGGCATGTAGATTAAGTACAATATAAGCTTAGAACATAAATTCATTTGCAAAATGCTATCAAGGAAATGATGGAAGATAATAACCAGATCACATCCTAAAACACCAATGAATAGGGGAACAGGACAGTATGTCTGTTGAAGGTTTGACATGAGAACCAACTATTTCAGAACATCCTAAGAGAATTTAAATACTTATTTCAAAATCTATTTAATTCAATGCATATGCTTTAAAGGCACTGTGATGGTGTCTGTTATACAAAAACCAAAACAAAAAATAATGCTTGTTCTTTACATAGCAAGTGGGGTGCAAGGAAGAATTAAAACAAGTATACAGAAAGGACGTTCAAAGTATATACAATTCTTTTTTGGTGAAGTGTTAATAATGGGATGAATCATGAAAACCTCTTGTAGAAAATGATACCTGACCTGAGCCCTAAAAAGGACCTAGAGATTACAAAAATAGAGGTAAGAAGAAAAAATATCCCATCCAACAGGACTGGAAATTCAAAGACATGGAGCCAGGAGAAATAGTGCTTTGTATAGGAAACACTACAAACCCCCATCTCACTAAAGTGTAGAGGATGACTTTGACAGAGTAATCAGTCTGGACCAAAATTATGAAGGGCTTTATCTGTGCAGATGAGTAATTGAGATCTTATGCTAGAGACAACAATGAGTCATGGAAGCTTCTTGACCAATAGAATGATTGTGTCATGAGTATTTTATGAAAATCAATCTGACAGTTTTCTGAAAAATGCCTTGGAGAGAGGAGATGTTGAAGGTGGAAAGATCAATTAGAAGACTATTATTAATCCAGGTGAGAGATAATAAAGGCTTAAACTATGCTTTGGTTAATGCCAATAGGAAGTAGGAGGTGGAGGTCAGAGATAGTGAAAAGGAAAATTGAACAAAATTTGGCAATTGATTGCTTATTGTGGCGGAGACCCAGGACAAAGTTCATTCTTAGATTATGACCCAGATAAGAGTGGAAAGATAAGTAGAATTTAAAAAATAACAACCTGAAAGTTTTCTAAGAATCTAGTTTTTAAGCAGACTTTTTTGGGGGTGAATGGTGATGTGAAGCCAGCATGCTCCGGAAACCTTTCTCTACACAATGTTAAAGGAAGTCTCTACACAGAAGTTAAAGTTACAGATCACACTCCCCCCCAAAAGATAATATGAAAACAAACTTTCATGGAGGAGCTTCAGTGAAGGTCTAGATCTTCAGGGTAAAAGTCCAGCTAGGCTGGGGAGTGTGAAAGTCAGCCAGAGACTTTTATTCACAGTGCAGTCCAGGTTCCGGCAGCTGGACAATAGCACAGGTCCTGATAGTTGGATAGCTAGGGAGCAAGGAGGGTCTCAACTTCAAAGTCTGAACCCTGGTAATATTGGTGCAAAGCCAGGACTTTCCCACGGTTGAGGAAAAAACCACTGCACAGGCAGAGCCTGGACATAAAGGAGGAAACAAACTTCTGCATAGGCAAACCCTGGGTTGCATAGGTTATACTTCGACCAGTGATAAGCCAGGGATCCTAGCTCCAGCACAAAAAAGATTGGGTTAAATACTCCCTATATCCCAGAATCAGAGCTCAAACAATCAAAATGAGCAAAAATCCCTTAAGGAACCCTAACTTTAGAAAGATACTATACAAATAGAGATAATATGATAAAAAATGCCATCTCAGGAAAAGAAAGCTGTGAAAAAATTTCCTAAATAGAAGGTCTCAAAGGAGTCTATGAATTGGACTCATAGAAGACCTTAAAAAAGAATTTGAAAATCAAAGAAGAGAGGAGGAAAGAAATGGGGGAAAAAAGAAATGAAAGTCATGCAAGAAAATTATGAAAAATTGGCTAAAGAAATCAGTTCTTTTAAAAGTAAAAATAACCAATGGGAAAAAGAATGTAACTCTTCAAAAAATAAAATTGACAAATTAGAAAAAGAAAACAACTCATCTAAAACTCAAATGGACCAAGTGAAAAGAGAATACAACTCAGTAAAAAGTAAAATTATCCAACTGGAAAAGGAAAGAGAAAAGCTAATGGAAGGAAAATAAAATTCTAAAACTTAGAATTGGACAAATAGAAATCAATAAATCTATGATTCCATCAAAGTCAAAATGTCAATAAAATTGAAGAAAACATAAATTACCTTTTAGGAAAAATAAATGACTTGGATGGTGGATTCAGAAGAGAAAAAATTATGAATCATTGGTCTTCTAGAACGCTTAGATTTAAAAAATAGCCTGGAAGATATATTTCAGGAAATTATGAGGGAAAACTGTCCAAATCTGTTAGATCAAGAAGACAAAGTAGCCTTTGAAAGAATAAAGGGAGTAGCTAAGTGGCACAGTAGATAGAGTACCTGCCCAAGAATTAGGAAGTTCTGAGTTCAAATGTGATTTCAGACAATTAATACTTACTTAGCTGTGTAAACTTGTCATTTAACCCCATGGCTTGGAAAATTTTTAAAAAAAAAGAAGAAAAAATACACAGGACTACTCCAGAAAGAGATCCCAGATAAAAACTATCAAAGAACTATCAAAGCCAAGTTCCAGAATTCTCAAATAAAAGAGAAAGTATTGCAAGCAGTCAAAAAGAAGCATTTTAAATAAAAGAGAAGTGTAATCAGGTTTATAGAATTTATCAGTTTCAACACTGAAGGATTGGTGGGGGGGGGCTTGGAATGCACTATAATCCAAGAGCAAAGACTTTACTGCCTTGCAAAATTCAGCATATTCTATTAGGGAAAAGATGGATGTTCCACACAATAGAGTTCCAAAATTCCCTGCTCAAAAGACCAGAATTAAACAGAGAATTCAATCTCCAAATACAAGACTCAAGAGATGCATAAAAGAGGTAAATAGAAAGGGTGAAAAAGCAAAACAAACATTAGTCAAGAACATTAAATTGTACACTACTCTACAAGGGAAGATAACACTTGTAACTCCTGAAATCTGTATTTCTCTTAGGACAGATAAAAAGTTAAATATAGTAGAAGAGATTGTATTTGGAAAATACAGGTATGGTTGCTTCTTATCCTTCTATTGAAGAAGACAAAAATGACATCTTGATGTCTGAAAGAAATTATAGGGCATCCAACTGTGCCTGATCAGACCAATATGAACTCAGAATGCTCTTTCACAGGTCATGCACAAATAGTCCAGGTGAAAAGCTGGGGTGTTTATTCTAAACTTATGTGTCTCATGCTTCCTTTGACCTACTTAGGTCTAGGTCTAGGTCACAGAGTTCAGCATTTTCTCTAATGAGGACATCCTATGCTGGACAGTCCTGTACCACTGTCTCCCATACCTTACAATAAATTGTGAAGTTCTTAGAGAGACCTTTAGTGTTCCAGTATTGGAGTTCTGAATGCCTGTATATTTAATTAAACCAGAAATGACTTTAATTTACTAGATACTAAGAGGTTAGTACCATCAAGGCAGAAGATGGGAATTTACTTAGAAGGTTTCCCAAAAGAGATTAGAAAATGATTTTATCTTACTCCATACTTTAGTTAATAAGGATTTAAGTATCATGCTTGGGGAGCTAAAGGGGGTTATATATGGGAGAGTGTATACTTGGGGGTGGTACAAGTGGTTCATAAAATTATTAGGCTTTGCAGAATGCTTTGGCTCATGAAGATTGTGTGTTCATGGAGAGTACTTGAAAAGGGGCTAAGGCATAAGGTGATTATAATTTGATGTGATTTATCACTCTTGAGAAATATATTTCTAATGAAACAGAAGAGGGGAGGGTACTTAGTGACTATGATGGACTGCTGCTTATCAATCAATCAATCAATCAACTAATCAACCTTTGATTAATAGTACTTTGAGCTTATCAATAAAACAATCAAGCAATCAATCAACCTTTAATTGATAGCACTTTGATTGCTAGAACTTTAAAACAATAAAAATATAAAAAGGAGATGGCTAGGTATTAGTTGATAAATAACACTGGATGAAGAGACCTCTTATAGGCAAAGATCTATTAGAGGGAAAGAAGGGTTACTGTGAACAATGCATAAATTCTATTCAATAGATTTGCTTCAGATAATGAATAAGATATATAGACAATGAAGTTATATAATTATTAAATATAAATGTGCCTAGTAGTTTAGCATCCAAATTCTTAGAGGAGAAGCTGAATGAATTACAAGGAGACAGACAACAAACTATAATAATGAGGGACCTCAACACCCTCTCTCAGAATTAGATAAATCTAACCACAACATAAACATGAAGTTAAAAAAAAGGTGAGTAAAATCTTAGAAAACTTAGATATGATAAACCTTTGAAGAAAACTTAAAGGGGATAGAAAAGAATATACCTTTTGCTCTGTAGCACATGTCACCCATACCATAATTGACTATGTATTAGATCATTAAAAACCTTACAATCAAGTGAAGAAAGGCAGGAATAATAAATGCATACTTTTCAGATCATGATTCAATAAAAATTATATGTAATAAAGTATCATGGAAGATAAACTAAAAATTAATTGGAAATTAAATAACTTAATTTAAAATAGTGAGTGTATCAAATAAAAAATCTTAGAAGTAATCAGCAATTTCATCCAAGAAAATGTAACAATGAGATATCACATCAAAATTTATGGGATGTAGTCCATTTTAAGGAAATCTTACATCTCTAAAAGCTTAAATGAATAAAATAGAGAAAGAAGAGATCAATGAATTGGGTATGCAACTAAAATAGCTTGAAAATGAAGGAATTAAAGATCCTAAATTAAATACCAAATTAGAAATTCTGCAAAATAAAAGATTAGATTAATAAAACTGAAAGCAAGAAAACCATTGATTCAATATATAAAACTAAGAGTTGATTATATGAAAAAAATAAAATAAATAAACCTTTGGTTAATCTGATTAGAAAAAAGAAAGAAGCAATCCAAATTGCCAGGATCAAAAATAAAAAAGTGTGAACTTACCAATGAGGAGGATAGTAAAGAGATAATATAGAGCTTCTTTGCTCACCTGAATACTAATAAATTGGATAACTTGATGAAATGGATGAATATTTACAAAAGAATAAACTGCCTTGATTAACAGAAGAGGAAATAAAATACTTAAGTAACTCAATTCCAGAAAAAGAAATTGAATAAACCATCAGTAAATTCCCTAGGAAAAAGTCTCCAGGTCCAGATTGATTTACAAGTGAATTCTATCAAGCTTTTAAGGAACAACTGATTGAAATTCTACCTATACTATTTCAAAAAATAGGAGGAGTTCTGCCAGATTCCTTTAATGACACCAATATGATTCTGATACCTAAATCAGGAAGAATCAAGTCAGACAAGGAAAATAATAGACTAATCTCCCTAATGAATATTGATGCAAAAATCTTAAATAAAATTAACAAAGAGACCACAGCAAGTTATTGCTATCATAAAACACAATGATCATGTGAGATTTACACAAGGTAGGCAGTGATGGTTCAATATTAAGAAAACATACAACATAATAGAACATATCAATAAGAAAGCCAACAAAAATAATATGATTATCTCAATAAATGCTGAAAAAGTCTTTGACAAAATGCAATATCCGTACCTATTAAAAACCCTAGGAAAGTATAGGAATAAATGGGATTTTCCATGAATTAATAAGCAGGATCTATCATTAAAATATTAAATGTAATGATGAGAAACTAGGAGTTTTTTCAGTAAGATGAAAGGTGAAATAAGGATGTCCATTTTTCACCATTACTATTCAATATAATATTAGAAATGTTAGCTTTAGCAAAAAAAAGAAGAAATATAAATTGGAAGAATTATAATTGTCAACGAGGAAGCAAAACTTTCACTCTTCAGAGATGATGTTATGATATACTTAGAGAACCCAAGAAAACCCAAGAAAAGTCTCTAAGAAAACTGCTTAAAACAATTAATAATGTCAGCAAAGTAGCAGAAAATAAAATAAACCCACATAAAATCATCAACATTTCTATGTATGAACAACAAAGCCCAAGAGCAAGAGATAGAAAGAGAAATCCCATCTAAAGTAACTGTGGACAACTTTAAATATTGGGGATCCCCCTCCCAAGACAAACCCAGAAACTATATGAACACAATTACAAAGAACTTTTCACACATAAAATCAGATCTAAACAACTGGAATCATGGCAATTGCTCATGGTTAGTCAAGCTAATGTAATAAAACTGACAATTCCACCCAAATTAAATTACTTATTCAGTGTCATACTAATCAAACAACCAAATAACTATTTTACCAAGCTAGTTTGAATAGTAACAAAATTCATATGGAGCAATAAAAGTTAAGAATATTAAGGGAACTTATGAAAAAAAAAGGTGACCTTGCTCTACCATATCTAAGACCATACTATAAAGTTGTAGTCATCAAAACTGACAGCTACTAGTTAAGAAATAGATGGATCAGTGGATTAGTAAAGATTCAAAAGAAATGGTAGTAAATGATTACTGTAATGTACTGTTTGACAAACCCAAAGAAATTAGTTTCTGGGATAAGAACTGACTATTTGACAAAAATTGTTGGGAAAATAGAATGGCAAAAACTAGGCACAGGAGGTAGAAGCTAGGTGGTGCAGTGGATAGAGCACCAGCCCTACAGTCAGGAGGACCTGAGTTCAAATCAAGCCTCAGACACTTAATAATTGCCAAGCTGTCTGACTTTGGGCAAGTCATTCTTAGCTCCATTGCCTTAAATAAATAATTTTTGGGGGGCGGCTAGGTGGCGCAGTGGATAAAGCACCGGCCTTGGAGTCAGGAGTACCTGGGTTCAAATCCGGTCTCAGACAGTTAATAATTACCTAGCTGTGTGGCCTTGGGCAAGCCACTTAACCCCATTTGCCTTGGGAAAAAAAACCTAAAAAAAAATAAAAATAAATAATTTTTTTCAAAAATGGATACAGTGATTTAAATATAAAAGACAATACCATAAACCAAGTAATAGATCATGAAATACTCTCTCTCTTAAATCTATGATAAAAGGAGAAAATTTTGACCAAATAAGAAAAAGAGTACATTATAAATTGCAAAATAGATGATTTTGACTGTATTAAATTAAAAAAAATCTTTTACATTAATAAAACCAATGCTGCCAAGATTAGAAGGGAAAATAGAAAATTACAAAATAATTTTTCATAGCTGGGGTTTCTGATAAAAGTTTAATTTCTAAAAATATGTAGAGAATTGCATCAAATTTATAAGATTACAAGTCATTCCCCAATCATAAATGGTCAAAGAATATGAACAGGCAGCTTTCAAATGAAGAAAATAAATCTATATATAATCATTTAAAATGCTCTAAATAATTATTCATTAGAGAAATGCAAATTAAAACAATTATGAGGTAACCCTCATAACTCTCTGATTAGCTAAGATGACAAAAAGGGAAAACAATCAATGTTGGAGAAGTTGTGGGAGGATTGGGACATTAACACTGCTGATGTGAACTGATCTAGCCATTCTGGAGAGCAATATGGAATTAACTCCAAAGAACAATAAAGCTGATCATACCCTTTGACACTGGAATAACAATACTAGGCCTATATCCATAAGGAAACATAAAAAAATGTGAAAAGTCCCACATGTTTCAAAATATTCATAGCAGCATTTTTTGTAGTGGCAAAAAATTGGCAATTGAGGGGATGCCCATCATTTGGGGAATGACTGAACAAGTTATGGCATATGAATGTTATGGAGTACCATAGTTATATAAGAAATCATGAATTGTCAGACTCTAGAGAAACATGGAATGAATTATAGGAACTGATGCTGAGCAAAGGGAGTAGGACCAACAGAACATTGTACAAATTAACAACATTGTGAGTTGACCTGCCTTGATAGTCCTGAGAGCTAGGACAACCCTGGGAGAACTGTTATGGACAATGCTATCAACATCCAGAGGAAGCAAAGGAAAACAAAAGAAAACAAAGAAAAAAGTACAGAATCTTAATGACCAATACATTCATTTAAAAAAAATACTCATGTTTTTCTTTCCTATCTCGTGGGTTTCTTTCTTTTCTTTTAGTCATATGTCCTCATACATAAAATGATTAATTTCCAAATAAGTTAAACACAATTGTATATGGACAATGTTCACCAGATTGTTCACTATTGAGGAGAGAGAGGGGTGGGAAGGGAATTTGGAAGGAAATTATATTCATATATATGTGAATGAATGTTGAAAACTTTTCATAACATGTAATTGGATAAATAAAATAAAATACCAATTGTCAAAAAAGGAGATAGATATTATCTTTAACAGACTGTTGTCAATCTTCCTCCAAAAAATAAGCACATAAAACAAAAACCATTTTATCATCTTTATCAATTCATCACAATTATATTTCTACTCAATTTATGCATTCCTCTTGTAAATAAAGAATATGGAAAATGAACTTTAAAAAATGAAATGGAGCAAAATAGCTAGACTAAATATATACAGAATTGAAATCTATGTTTGGGTCTTCAGAATTTTTAATTCATCAAACCACAATCAATTACAGTGGTATTTATTAAAGCATTTAAAAAATTTTCATATATATAGAATCTCTTTATTTTCTGTTTTTTGGGTGGTGTTTTCGAAGCAATGGGGGTTAAGTGACTTGCCCAAGGTCCCATAACTAAGTAATTATTAAGTGTCTGATGTTGGATATGAACTCAGGTCTTCCTTACTCTAGGGTCAGTGCTCTATCTACTGCACCACCTAGTTGCCCCATTTTCTGTTTTTCAATTCAGAAGTAATTGTGAGGAATATGTCAATTTGACAACACAGTAACTCTATGATGCTGAGATTTATCCACATGTGTGGATCAGTCCAAAAAATACCAGTTCTGGAGACAGAGAAACTCAAATCAACTGATATCTCTGTTGGTTTATTTCCTTTGATCTTTGTTAAATCATATAACCTTCCAGGTCCTCATTTTCTTTGTTTGAAAATGAAGGGTATGACCTAGATGACCTCTACTGTTTTAAGAAGATAAGTTAATGAATTTAGGCTGACAAAATAGGATATCCATCCACATCTCTGAGACCCATTAATCAGAGTATGTATATACTGTTCTTTCCTAACCACTTAATGAAATCATATTTTTTTTTTCAAGGACTAAATCTGAGGTTTCATTTCTGAATCTTTCTCCTAGATGTGACACCCAGGATTTTCTTGCTTTTCTTGCTCAACAAAAAGATGAGTCATAAATAATTTGAAGATGGCCCCTAAAGGTCACTCATGGTCAACTGAAGTAGTGACTTCATAATATAATATAGTATAATTCAAAAAAAAAAAGTAATCAGTTACCAGATTCTTGGCAGATATTCATATACATGCCTAGAATCCTGCCCCTTCTCCCAATTTCCCTCATTTTTGATTACTGGTTATATATAATATAGATAGATAGATAGATAGATAGATAGATAGATAGATAGATAGAGATAGAGAGAGAGAGAGATATAGATATAGATATAGATATAGATATAGATTATAGATATAGATGATATAGATATAATTGTTAGAGTGAGGGAGAGAGAGAGAAAAAAGTAATTCCTCTCCCAGATTATTTTTTTGATTAGACAAAAGAGGTTATTCTTACTTCTTTTTTTTCTTTATTGTCTTAATCACTGAGAAACTCTGAGGGACTTATCCTCCAAGTCTATTTTTTTGAAAGTGGTCATCATTCTTGACCTCTTTCCCTCCTCTCTTTTACCTAACCTTAATTTTTCGATAGGCTTCATCTCAGTCAAACTGACCTGAGAAAGATCTAGTTTCAAAAATACCAAGGTTTCCCTCTATATCCAGTGCCATTTACAAACATTCTGATTCATATCTGGCCATTGGACCTAGATGGCTCCAGGGGAGAAAGTGAAGCTGGTGAGATTGCACAGCATCCCATCACTCAAATCCAATTCCACTTGCATGACTTAGCATCATATCCAAGATGGCATGGTTTTCCTTGAGAATAAAGGACAGGGGCAGCTAGGTGGTGTAGTGGATAAAGCACCGACCCTGGAGTCAGGAGTATCTGGGTTCAAATCTGGTCTCAGACACTTAATAATTACCTAGCTGGTGTGGCCTTGGGCAAGCCACTTAACCCGGTTTGCCTTGCAAAAACCTAAAAAAGAAAGAGAATAAAGGACAAACTTCATAAATCCAGAAAGGCCCTCGGAGTACAACTAATCAGATTCCTTCATTTTGTATGTGAGGAAGTTGAGGCATGTTCAAAAAGATTTATCTTTGATTATTTTCAAAGCAGGAGTAAGATATCTTTACAATGCAGACAGAAAGAGAGATACAGAGAAAGAAATGGAGCCAGAGAGACAGAGATAGAGAGTGAGAGAAGCATACAGATTGATAAGCAGACATATAGAAGATAGACAAGAGATAGATTGATAAAACAAACATATATAAAGACAGATGGATAGCTAGATGGATGGATAGATAGATAGATAGATAGATAGATAGATAGATAGATAGATAGATAGATGAGAGACTTTTCCCCCAATGTAGATACTAGTGGTGAGAATAGGCAAAGGGGAGTTCCTTATATGCTAAAATCCTGGAGGAGGGAGTAGAGTTCAATGTGGTAGCATGTTCTTTGTTTTTTTGTTTGGTGAGATTTTTTCCTCCTCTCCTAGATTGGCTTTCAAAGTTTCTTTTTCTTTGTTGAGGGTTCTTTGATTCACTTCAAGTTATTATCTTGCTCTGCTTACCACATCTCCTGCTTATAAACTTGCATGTCTAACATTAATCATGCTTCAGGGATTAACTGCTACTATGTTCTTTATATCTTGGGGGATAAACAATAGTGAGGAAAAGAACAGAGAGCAAAGGGGAGCTGGGGACAATCTTTGGTTATACTGTCAATGCTAAAAGCTTTTAGCTTCAGTAAGGTGCCAGTGGACTTAAACTCCTTTTCACTGGAAAGAGTACAGCAAAACTCCTGAGCCCAGGGACAGATGACAGATGCTGCTTCCTTCCCTTGACTTTGAGTAAACTGTGTCTGAGGAGTGGCACCTGGTCATATCACCAACATGGTCCCACTGACAGAGCTTACTGATTTCAATCTCTCTTCTGATGGGGAAGTTGGAAGACAAATAGTAAGGATCCTATGTGCCTGAACATATGGTTCCAAGATGGAGACTAAAATGGTATCTTTACAACTCTTGATCTGTCTTCTTTTCTTTCATTGTCTTTCCCCCTCAAAATCTCTACAAAACAACTCTAGAAACCCCAATTCCACAATGCCACTAATTGGTGAATTCTAGGCTAGTGTATCTCATCTCTTAGGGTTGTGTTTAAAAAAAAACATTAAAATTACGGTCTTTGAGAATAATTCATAGCTTTTTTTTAATGATTGTGGCCTTAAGTGGACCACTTAATAAAACAATAAATGCCAGTTTGAACCCCATATTGCATGTGAGGAAAAAAATAAACATTATATTTGGGATATGCAATCTTACATAAAGTTCATTCCAAGTATCTCCAATACTGAAGAGTATTCTTTCATGAACTTTTCTAAGTTATTGGTTACCTAATCAAAATATCTTTGCATATCTCAGAATAGTATTATGCTTGCTTTGAGATGTCTTTTGTGGAAAGAGGCTTAGTATATGACTATATTTCTTAATGAAGCATCTGTCACATCTGTCACATCAAATATAACTAGTTCAAAGCCTGAATGAATCATCTGTAGTCTTTCATTTCATAGTATAGCAAGTAAAATAATTTCTTATAATTTTCAGCCTTCCACATATTACAAGCTTTTAAGCTCTATGTGCAAACACATTCTATGTGTAAGCACATCGGGTTTGTTTTTCCTTTATTTTTCCCTGCCCAATTCAACCCACAAAGTTCCATACAATTTGGGAAAATGAGAGGGCAAAATTATATTATCTTCTTATCCTTGGTTACATCACCCATAACAGTATGATCTCAATATGACCCTTTGTGGGTCTAGATTTGTGGGATTGACCTTGGCAGGGTATATCATGCCACAGTGAAAACAAGGACATTAACAGTATTTGAATATAAAATCATGAACTCTTTAAAGCTGAGGGGAAAAAAAAGATGTGCAGTTACGACCTTAGACTGAAGTTATATTTGCTTCCTCTATCACAGATTTAGTCTCACAGAGGGACTTAATTTTGGGCCATAATACATTTTCTTTAAGTCTATGATAGAGGAAACCTTAAAGAAAATGTATGATGGCCCAAAATTGAGCAAGGAAACAATATGTATCCTTTTAGAATTATATATACAAATAATATTGAATTTCTAAAACTTGTTTTTTCTGGTTGTATAAGACTATTTGGAAAACATAAAGAAATCTGAAAAAAATACCAATGTAAAGGTATTTAGATGATATATATCTTAGTCTATATGTATATATTACCTGATAATACCACTTATGTTTTATTTAGGTTTAAAAATTTTTAACAAATAAACATGAGTATTTCCATGTACAGAAAAGAAAAGGGGAATGGTCATAAAACTATGAATACCTATTACTAACAAATTGCATGATTATTTTATAAAAAAAAATCCAACGATAATAAATTCAACATGAGTTTCAAAGCTTTCCTTGATTCACTTGACAGCAAAAATTGTTAAGAACATTCAAGACTTAAGATTTCCATATAAAGGACCTGTGTCCTTGAGGATCAGTCCTTTCCTGTTTGAGAGGGGCTAATTCTCAAAGAATGAATTCTAGAAGCTCCTGTGTTCCCATGACTACTTCTTGCATCTTACTTGGAAGGAATTCTCAAGAGGTATCATTATCAGATTGTCTACAGCTTATGGTTCACATTCATGAACCTGGCTACAATTTCTTCATTTGCATAAATGGCAGCTGACAAGTGACACATTTAACAGTTTCTCATCAAAAATGGAATGTACAGACCTTGAAGTGATTACCATTCATCTTGTCAGTAAGAATTTAGGTTTAAAGTAAATATATCTTTGCTATGCATAAAATATATGTTCACGTGATAACTCCTTTTTCACCTACTTAAATTCAGAATGAAGTTAAGATATATATATATATGTATATATACATATATATATATATTATGGAACTGAGAGATTTAATTCTGCACAAATTTTGTGATGCTTAAACCTCTATGTTTACAGCAGAACTTAGAATCTCATTTGATGCTAAAATCATATTCTTAAGAATTTCATGTCACATTCTGAACATAAAAATCACATTTCTACTGCTTTTTTTACCCAATTGTCCTTAACGAAGAAGTATAGAGGAAATTGTTAGATATCAATCTATTGATTTTTAAAACATGTCTTTTTCATTCATTCCATAAGCATTTAGAGCTTTGAATTAAAGTCATATGTTTAAAATACATTCATAATTACAATCATTTGAAGACATTCACTTCAAATATTTGAGTGATTTTATTAGTAACCTAATTTTTTCTTTCACATTTACCCAGGAAAAAGAAATGAGGGTCAGGAGTAGCTGGTAGTAGGTGCCTCAATGGTATTGTGCAACCTACTGTTGTAAGAGGCCCCCATGCATTATACATTCAGAATGTGAGAGGTGATGTCACCAGTTTCAGCATCTTCTGATAGCAGTAACTAAAGTACTAGCAACCTTTCCCTTGATATTCAGAGGGTAAACAAGGGCGAGAGATTTACAGTATTAAAATCAATGTTTGTCTTTGTTGTTTTGTTTTAATTATGATTTTAGCACAAAAGTTCACAGAATTCTAGGGAATTACCAGTGAGAAAAAAAATGTTTTTTTATGTTACCAATCTTATTTTGTGTATTGCATATAATAGGCTTTTTCACATTTACTGTGTTAGAAAAAGTGCATATTTTCAGAATTAATGTTTTGTTATTAAGAATTGCATGCTGAAAGATGCATTTTTAGCAATTACTAGAGAAAATTTTCAGTTGCTAGTGCTTGCAGGAACTATGTCCCATAGGTTCCATGTATCAGATATTTTTTTTTACTTTTATGTAGTTTCCTAGGAATGATAATGCCCACTTGTATTGATAATTAACCAAAAAATCCCCAATAGCTAACATTTATATAGCACTTGAAAATCTTCACAAGGTTTTATGTGTGTGTGTGTGTGTATACAAATACACAGATTTATAAGTTGTCTTCGCTACACTCTTCGCTGTTATCATTATTCCCATTTTAGAGCGGAAGAAACAATCAATTCTCACAAAAGACCTTAGACAAATATCTACAACACAATGAAGAAACCAATGCAGAAGTGTTTGATTTCAATTTCTTGGAAGATATATATTAAGCATCTACTATATACAGTAGTAAATATTTTTATTTTACTATGGAATATATAGAGTGATGGATTAGAAGTCAAGACTTGGGTTCTTGATCTGACTTCACAATTTACTAGACTTGTTACCTTGGGCAAGCCTAGCCACAGTATCTTCCCCAAGTGCTAGCTGTAGCATGCAGCTAATGTGAACCAGGTGTTCTGAGTTTGCACTTTGCATAAACTCAGTAGAAGAAGATAAACTCCTTCAGGGCGGGGTCTATTTTTGTTTTGCTTTGTTTGTGTTTGCCCATTGCCTAGCACAAAGGCTGGCCCAAAGCTGGATTTTAATACATGCTTGATAATTGAATTGAGTTACAACTATAATGCTAGGACCTATCCTTACTAACTAGACTCAGCCAAAGTAAAAGATTGTTAGTTGTGACAGTGTGAGTAGAATCTCAACTCCTAATTCAGTGCTTTTTCCAGTCTATTTAAATAAACAGATAAACAGACATAGATGATAGATAGATAGATAGATAGATAGATAGATAGATAGATAGATAGATAGATAGATGATATATGGAATAGCTAGAGAGAAAGATAGATAAGTACATATAGATGACAGCTTATTTTTCATAATATAGGTAGAGGTGGAAAAGGAGGTATCTAGATATAAATAAGCTGACCCAGTTCAGTCAATTAGATCTTTAATAGAAAATGATGTTCCCAGATTTTCTTTCCACTTCAGTTCCCTGAAGGAAAGGTTCATATGCATGTTTTACTGCAGGCTGTGTGGGACCAAACCAGATGGGTTTGACATCATTATTTCTTCACTTAACACTGCTTTGGTGAAAGGATTTCACTTCAACTCTATTGTAAGGTTAGAGAAGAGCATACCCACCTTTTGTAGGGGTATGCAACAACCAGGTGGCCCTGAAAGGATCCTTCTCCAAAGAATAAGTAAATTCACAGCCAAGTGTTAAAGCAAACACTTTTAACACAGGACAAAGTTGGGCTAAAGAAGTATTCTTATTCCTAATCTCAGGAGAATTAACTTCTGTGTGAGTTGAATTATCAGGAAGTCCCAGAGAGGAAAGCATTCCGTGAAAAATGTCAAGGGGACCAGGTAGAACAATCTCCAAATGAAGCAATTTATCCCCTGAGGTATTCATTCATTTTAGTGCTCTTAGTGAAGGCCTATTTTATAATGTTTCCCTTTACATTTACAGGTTGTTTCTTAGCAAAGTTGGGAGGGAAGAAAAGAGATATAAAACCTCCCAGAGCATTGAACTACAGAGGATCCATAAGTGAA
This sequence comes from Macrotis lagotis, assembly GCF_037893015.1. NCBI lineage: Eukaryota > Metazoa > Chordata > Mammalia > Peramelemorphia > Peramelidae > Macrotis > Macrotis lagotis. The sequence goes on from NC_133664.1 coordinate 166,055,343, forward strand.
TATTAAACCCTTAAGTCTGCCAAGTCATCAAAGTCCTTAGAGAGATTATTTCAATTTTATAGAGGTCTTTCCTTCACCTTACTTTCTGGAGACTTCCTCCTGGTTCCTGAGGTAACATAGAAATTTAGGACATAAATTCAGGATAATTTTAGGTGAATATACTTAATTCTACTGAAAAACATGTATGTGCTTAATGTGAGGCAAGGAACCCTTTGGATAAATAATAAGGGAAATGTGATTATTAGTCCAAGTTACTATTAAAGTGAAGGGTAAAGTCCACCCCTCTGAAGTGGTATTCTGACATTATGTTTATAGTAAGCAATGAACTTTTAAAAATCAGCTCATTAAGAAAATAATAGAATTGCTTTAAAAAAAACAAACAGCTGAAAGGAGGAAAAATAAAAATCAGTACTAATCCTTTAACAGAAGCAACATTTTAAAGCAATTTGAATCTAATTAACATTTCTCAAAGCTAATGACTTTTATAGATGAGAGAACTTGCTATTCAAAAAGCAAGATAGATTTTTAAGAGAACTCTTCAGTGTTCTGACAAATTTTGCTAACTATATATCATAATAACCTAATATTTATGAAATATGAAAAGGTGAGATGAGATTAACTTTATGTATAAACATTTGCCAGGAAATAAAGATCAGAGGAGAGTGGCCCTGTTTTCAGACCAAGTGAAAGGAGGCAAATAGGTCTGCAAATTGTGGGGAAGAAGCATTCTTAGAACAACAAATAGCAATCAATAGACTTTATAATGGGGAAATAGAGATAAAGGGGGGAAGCCCTTTTTACAAAAGATCAAGTTCTGAAATATTCATAATTATATACTTTAAAGTGAATTAAGATGGAGAAGAAAAGACCTAAACTTAACCCTTAAGATTCAGGGATCTTAATAAATAATATGATAAATTAAATATAGTAAGTAAAGTTTTAGTACATGTTGTGATGGAATACTACTACGCTATAAAAAATGATGAACTCATCGATCTTAGGCATAGAAAGACTTGCATGAAATAATGAAGAACAAAGTGAATGGAATAAAAAGAACACTGAATACAGTAACAGTAATATTGTTTTAAGGACAACATTGAGAGACTAATTTTTAATATTATAAAAACATAATTAAAAATAAGGATAACTGAAGAAAAAGGTTAACTGTATACACTGAAAGAACTGATAAATAGAAATGTGTACAGAATAATTCTGAATAGATTATATCTATATCTATATAGAAATGCATATCTGTATTTCTTGGGGCAAGGAAGAGGAAGGGAAGGAAAAATACTACAAGATAGCTTTGATGTACATTTGAAGGGAATAGCAAATTGTACATAGTAGATGTGCAGTTTTGTGTGTAATAATATATTTTTATTGTGTTATGTTATAGCAAATGCTTGTTTTGTTCCCAAAATTAAAAAAAATTTAAATGAAAAATATCATCTAAGAAATGTGTGATGTAGTAATATGGATAAACAGGTAGAGAAAATAAATTAGGAGGGAGGTGTGCTGAAAAAAATGAGACACATACTGAATTGAGAGTCTGTGAATCTATAGAGTGAATTTATATATATATATATATATATATATATATACAGAGAGAGAGAATATTTATAAAAGCAAATTAAAAATATTTAGGAAGAAATAAGGAGTTTTCCACATTAGTGAAAACTTGAAATAAATTTATGAAAAATAGAAAAGATCAAAGAAATTAATACAGATTCAAAGGAGTTTGAGATGTACACTTCACTTTCTTTCCCATTCTGAGAAGAGAATGTGATTCCAATGGACATGTCTCATGAAAACATGCTTCCTAACCAAAACACCCTATCTCCACCACAGCCCTTTTTGTGTTTTTTTCCTCTCATATATAAGCACCTCAAGGATTTTTGTATTTATACTCAAAGCTCTTAAAATAATTCCTGGTACATTTTAAATGCTTAATAAATTATTTTTAATTCCTACATCCTATGTCCGAAAAAGAATTCTTCTATGACATAGTTGACAAGTGATGATTTAATTTTACTTGAAAATTTCTAATAAAGGAGAGATCCTAAAGCAAATTACCTTGGTTTTGGTATGCCATAAATAAGTTGTTGATTTTTTGTGAGCTTGAAGTCCACTAAAACCACTAGATCATTTTTTCAGATAAATTGCTACTTAGCTACCCCCACCCAAATTTTATAGATGAAGTTTAATCACCATATGCTCTTTTATATTCATTGCTATTAAACTTCATCTTTTAAGATTCAAATCAATTTTCTGTCGAGATCTTTTAGGATCCTTACTAGGGTCCTATGTATTGTGTTACCTGATGCTTCTAATTTTGTGCCTTTTGCAAATTTGATGAGCATGCTCTCTATTCCCTTATCAAATCAATAATAAAACTCTTAAAATAGTACAGATCAATAATACCTAAAATAGAAGACTAGAGCATAATTCATAATTTAAAATAATAACGAACTGAATATCCTCAGATTTTTTTTTGTAAATTGAGCAATAAGCTAACAGAAATCGTCAAAGGAACACACTTAAAAGTATTTCACTGGAGCTTTTAGGAAAATTAAAATGCAGTGAAACATTTCCATGGTAAAACTATAGAATTGACTAATTCTCTCAGTCCTTAAGTATTTCTGTAACTCTCTACTTGCATATTATAATGAATAGAGAGGTTCCTGAAATCATAGTAAACAAATAAGAAAAATGGAAAGCACTATTCCCTATTGAAAGGTAAATTAGGTTATGTAAATATGATTTCATAGATAGCTATTGATAATATAAATGTATGTTCCCATAGAGGTTCCCAGAACCTGTTCAATTTCACCAACTGTACAAATGTTCCAAGATCCCTACTATTACATGTATGGATGAGGATGTCCAAAGGACAACCTTTAGATGATGAGCTTGACTTGGGCTCCCTATTTAAATGGAAGTTCTGGGTGGACCAATCATCCAATCAGGAGGAGAAGCTGCAAAGGCAGAGGGTACTTTTTTTTAAGGTTTTTGCAAGGTAAATGGAGTTAAGTGGCTTGCTCAAGGCCACACAGGTAGGTAATTATTAAGTGTCTGAGGCTGGATTTGAACTCAGGTACTACTGACTCCAGGGCCATTGCTCTATCCACTGCAGAGGGTACTTTCAATGTCTGAATTCTGATTTTGGAGCAAGATGTCAGGATAAAGAGGTGGGCCATGGCAGAGGAAACCTGGAGTGGGGCCTGAACAGGAAATGATAATTGATTTGACATGAAAGTAGAGAGAAGTCAAAAGATTTCACAAAGTTTTAAACATAGAGTTAGATGATTGGAGGTAGTAGCAGTAATTGAATGCAAGGAAGTGCAATGCAGTGCAATACAATTCAACAAATATTTATTAACTGTTTCCTATGTTTCAAGCACTCATGTTAGTCACCATTGGTACAAAAATAAAAATACTCTCCAACAGCAGAAAATTTGTATAGTAATAAATAAATACTCTCTTTAAGTAGTACATAGAAAGTAATTTCCAGTGGTTTAGGATGCAGGAGAAAAGGGATTTTGAATCAGACTAGGCTTCCTGGAAGAGTTACAGTTGAACTGAGCTTTGAAAGAAATTAGGAAGTGTAAGGTGGTAGGAGATGAGATGTATAACCTGTTCACTTCACTGATAGCTCCAGGGTCAAGAGAAGCATGGTTAAATTTTAATCTATAATTGGCTCCATAAGTGTCTTAATGGTCCACTTAGTTTTGATCAGCAGCAATGAGGAGCAGGTTTTTGTTGCAAAGCATAGTTAAAATATCACCCCCCCCAAAAAAGTACAAGGCTTCATTTCACATGTTCTCATCCTCATGCTATCCTGCTATCCTGTTTCTGTTGTAGTTTGTTCTCATAAGATTACAGACCTTCATTAGGAAAGGCTTGCAAATGTCCAGTCCAAAATTGGGTAAGAGATTCCTGGAGAATCCTGGTAACAGTCTTAATGTGTTTGTGATTCAAGGGTCTGTGTTCACTAAGGGGTATGGCTGACCTGAGACCTCATAGTTTGCATTCCTATGACTTTCTGGCACCTTCTGTTAACATCTGTAACTCTTGTTACATTGATTCTTTTTGTTTAGTTTCACCCCTATATTAGTAGATATAAAATGCTTGGGGAAAACAATTGAGACTGTGTCTCCCTGAATGAGAAACTGAAACCTGAAAGGTTATTTCTAAGTCTGAAGAGCACTCTCTGCTTCTCACCACTCTGCCTCATCAATTAATCAAACATTGGAGAAGCATCTATTAATCATCTTCTAAGTTCCAAGTACCAAGCTAGGTATAGGAAGACAAAAACAAAAATAATACGGTTTTTATCTTTGAGGAACTTTCATTCTATTAGACAAGACAACGTGTACATATATAAGTAGCTATAAATTATTTTAAAATAAATATTAGGTGTTTTGGGAGGAATTCTTTATCAACAGAGGGATGAAGAAAGACTTCATGGAGAAGATAGAGTTTGAGTGAGCCAGGGGAAGGAATTTAAGAATTCAAAAACTCTGGCAGGGGAACATCTTATAGCAAAAGCTATAAGAGATAGAAAATCATATATGAGGAATTGTAAGAAAAATAGTTTTCCCTTGTAAGTTCTAAATCCTAACCTACTATAATATTTCCTAATTTTGCATTATAAACAATAAAATGATAAATAAGTGAAATAAATGTATGTGATCTAGGAAATCCAAGTTAGTTCTTGGTTCTTTATCCTTGTTGTCTTCTATCTCAACCTTCAACCAGAATGTTGAAAGAAAGAAATAAAAAATAATAATCATTGAAGGAATTTGAAATGATTATTTCCCAGTACACCTTTTCAATGTTCTTTGAATAACTGCCCACAGTAGAATGGCAGACAACCAAATAGGCCCATTAGCTTGGGGTTCACTGGGAATCTTCTCTCCTCTATCCTTGTTTACAATCTCTATATGGTCAAAAATGAAAAGGAATAAGCAATTATATGATGTGCCAGACATTGGGTTAAATGTTTTAAACACTTATTATTATCTCATTTAATTTTCACAATGACCCTGCAAGGTAGGTATTATTATTATTATTATTATTATTATCATCATCATCATCATTATTATTATCATTATTATTATTATTATTATTATTACCGTTTTATAGTTAAGGAAACTGATGCTGATAGAAGTTAAGTAGATTGCCAGAATCACATAGCTAATAGTAGTAGTAGCAGGAGTAGCAGTAGCAACAACAGTACTAGTAGCAGCAGCAGCAGCAGTAGTAGTAGTAGTAGTAATAGCTGAGATCTTCCCTCACTCCAAAGTTAGCATGGCATCCATCATAACACTAACTCACAGATTTAGTGGCAAAGTTAGAATAAGAGGGGACTTTAAAGGTCATTACAAAAAAAACCTCATTTTACAGATAAGAAATCTAAGACTTCATGAGGTTGAGTGACTTGGCCATTGTTCCATAGCTAGTTGAGTGTAAGGTAGAATATTCCTACTCAGATATTCTTAATTACAGGTCCAATACATTATCCACCAGGCCACCTAGCTTCCAGAAGATCTTAAATTGTCACTTTTTTTGTTTTAACCCTTTAACCACCATTAAGAAGTGGTGTCTTTGACTGAACTTTGATTGAAAAGCAATAAGCTTAGGGGAAAAGGTGGTAAGCTCAGTTTTGGATAAATTGTATCTGGGGTGCCAACTAGTCTAATTGAATTGAAAATTGGTTAAGGTGCACTCTAGGATGTGAGAGATATTCTGAGCCTTTGTAAAGAGGACAGTATCGTATTTTTCAATCATCTGTATAATTAAAACCATGGGATAGTTCTATGTAAGTTATATTTTTCATGATATTCTTCAAACTTATCTTTATGCTTTATCAGGAGGACCATAAGGTAAGACAACTAAGTGTCTCATAAAGGGGGTTGATTGAGTTTAGTAATCCCAAAGGTAAAATCTCCTTTCAGGGGAGTTCTATTTGGATAGCATTATTCATTTGTATGGTTGTGTATTATATGTACTGTATACTATACAATAGGTAGAACTTTCAAGGTGTCTTGAAGGTAATGGGACTCATTAAACATGAGAGAGTAAATACTGAATTGGTCTGAAACTTCCTTTCAGCTATAGATTGGAATAGAGTCAGGTGAGAAATCAAGAAACAACAGAGAAAAAAACATTGTCGACAGTAGTCCACTCCTAGAAAGCTTTTATCTATTTCATTTTCTTTGTCCTATATACGTTCTATGTACAGAAATTAGGAATTCTTTTACCCACACCCAATATAAACAAATTCTAAAAATTCCTCAGGGATAAAAATAGCCAAATTAAGAGGTTTCCAGAGTATATTATGGATAAAATTAAGAGCAATAAACTGATTTGTATGCAGCCTAGTCAGTGGGAACCTATAACTGGGCTTCTGAGTCACAGGCTATATGTAAAATACTACTGAGGAGCATAACAGAAGTTTACAAATGACATCAGATAAATAGTTCAAGAGAAACAGAGTCCTGGAATCAGCAAAATCTGAAATCAAATCTTGCTTTTGACAATTTCTGGGTAGATGGCACAGTGGATAGAGCACCAGACCTAGAGTCAGGAAAATCTGGATTCAAAATCTAACCACAGACTATTACTAGTTGTGTGACCCTAGGAAAGTCATTTAACCTTCATTGTCTCAGTTTCTTCATCTACAAAATAAGCTGGAGAAGAAATGGCAAGTACTCCAATCTCTTTGCCAAGAAAAACCCAAATGGGGTAATAAAAACATTGGAACTCTTATAAATTTGTAGAACTATAATAGTATATAGATGATAGATAGATGATAGATAGATGATAGATAGATAGATAGTCCTTCAAGATGTCTTGAAGGCAATGGTGCTCTTTAAATGAGAGGGTAATTACTTATTTGACCTAAAGTATACTTCTTTTGACTATTGATTGGAATATGACCTAGTGAGAAATTAAAAATCAACAAAGGAAAAAAGCATTGTCTTTATAGTAGTTCACTCCTTTAAGGTTTTTAATCTGAACAATAAGAATAAACTGTGGGCAAATCATTTAATCTTTTAACCTCTTTCATCCTCAATTTTCTTATCTGCAAAATGAGAGGTTTGGGTTTGGTGGCTGTTAATATCCCTTCCAAATCTTCTCAGTCCTGGGATCCCCTAAAATAACCATGAAAAGTAGTTGAAGTGAAACCTATTATTCAGAGAGCTAGCAGGGGACCCAAATGATCTGTAGCATATAAAGAACATTCTTAGATGGAACTAGCAGGAAGTAAACAGATATAAAAAGAAACAGATGTATCCACATTTCTATAACTATCTATTTTTTATCTTCAATGACAGAAGAATCACTTTATTTGGACCTTAACACCTCAAAAACTGATGTGCTACATAAGGAATTTCAAAATACACTTAAGATGACAAATTTAGGAAGATAAGTACAAAAATTCAAATGAACTCATTACTTCACTGTTGCAGATGTTCTCAACAATAATGATCTCAACCTACTCATGCCTGCTTATATTGTGTGACTCTTGTCTATTTTCTTCCATACAAGTGGTTCACCCAATGGATTATTTTCTTTTCATCTATCAAATGGGGATAACAATCACTCATACATCATAGAATTATTGGGAAGGATAAAATGACCTAAAATTTGCAAAGTGTTTTGTAAACTTTAAAGTGCTTTATAAACTCCAGCTTTTATTAAATTCGAATTCCTAATATGAGAATACAAGTGAAGGACAGTACTGTCTCTTATTTCTAGGTATTGTGTTATGACAAGCCCATCATCTATTTTTCTTTAATTATTTTTCTATGAGAAGAACATGTATATATATATATATGTATATATTTACATATATATATTTATATGTCAGAAAATGGTCAGCTAGGTGGTACAGTGGATAAAGTGTTGAACTTGGAGTGAGAAAAACTCATATTTATGAGTTCAGATTCAGTCTCAAATACTTACTACTTGAGTGACCCTGGGTAAATAATTTCATCCTATTTACCTCAGTTTCTTCATCAATAAAATGAGTTAGAGAAGTAAATTGCAAACTACTCTAATATCCTTGCCAAGAAAACCCCCAAATGGACTTGAGTCAAATATAACTGAAATCAACTAAATAATAATAACAACAATTCAAAAAACTAAATTTGTGTTTGTGAACTAGGAAACATACACTTAGAGTTAGGTAGAAAAACTTGAATTGAAATCCTCACATAGATACTTACTAGCTTTGTAAGCCCAGGTAAGTCCCTTAACCTCTTTCCATCTGTTTTAATTGTAAAATGGGCATAATAAATACCTAGCAGAATCATTATGAAGATCAAAAGTATTCACATATATATGTAAAGTATTATATAAAAGCATTTATTATTTGTAGTGATAGTTTTTAAACTTTGCATATTAACTATCATAACAAAAAATGCCCTGTTTCTTTGTATCTTCTTCAGAAACTGATTTGTTTTCTTCTGTAAATGTACAGAAAATAATCAAAACTGCTCAAAAGAACTAGTCTTTAGCAAGAATGTGGAGGACAAATTTGTTATAGGCTGCTTCAGAAATAAATAGTATTACCTTTAAGTTAGGGCTGAAATCTTTCTCTAAGCCTCTCCTGTTTCTTCCTATGCTCATTTCTTTGGCAGTTACTTTATTGACCTGATTGGAAGGGTGTGGGTCAGAGTATGACTCAAACATACCACAAAACTATGACTCAGTCAGTCATCCTCAAAGGGCCAGCCACTCAATCAGGAAATTTATTTTCAATTCTTTCTATTCAACAGAGTATGTGTACTGGAAAGGCAAAGAAAAAGTTCCTGACCTTTAAAGTTTTTACATCCTAATGAAGGAAGAGACATATATTTTTGTTTTTCATAATTCTTATGACCTTGATTTCCATTGATAAGGGTCATGGTGTGGATGATTTGATTTATGCCCTTTCATGTAGAAATTAATTCTAAATATATATCAATTATTTTTTGACTTTTTGTCATTGAATTGTTCAAGATTATGTATTCCATAGCTTAAAAGTCTCATAAAAATACTTAGAACATATAGTGTTTAAAAGATGGCCTTTTGGTGGCACTGAAAAGTTTGAGGCTTTATAAAAGATCTGCAGAGTGGTACAATGGGAATGACAGGGCTAGAGTCAAGAAGTCTCATCTTTCTGAATTTAAATCAGGCTCAGACACCTACCAGCTCTGTGACCTTGGGCAAGTCACTTAAGCAAGTTTCCTGATCTCTAAAATGAGCTAGAGAAGAAAATGGCAAACCATTTCAATGTCTGTGCAAGGAAAACACCAAATAGGATCAGGAAGAGTTGGACATGACTTAAAAAAATTGAACAACCACAGCAAAAGAACTTCATGCCTTTCCAAGGAGTAAGCATGATGAGAGAGAGAGAGAGAGAGAGAGAGAGAGAGGGAGAGAGAGAGAGAGAGAGAGAGAGAGAGAGAGAGAGAGAGAGAGAGAGAGAGAGAGAGAGTTGTGTGAGAAGTGTGAGAAGAGAGAAGAAGGGTGAAGATTCAAGAGATGTCATGGAAATAGAAATAACAAGGTATGGTAAGGTTGAGTTGAGTAGAGGAATCTCCTTGACACAACCTGAAATCACTTCATAAACTTTTGTTTATTGCTTAATTGGTACTTTGATAGTAAACAAATGAGTCATTCTATTTGACTCATGGCTAATGAAGGTATTGAGCCACACCTTTAGAAATAAATATATCTGTCAGGGGCAAGTGAGCATGAGGCAGAGAAAGGAGAGAAGGTTTCAGTCCCAGATTTAGAGTATACATAAACAGGAAAATATAGAGAGAATAATAAGGAAACAAACAAGGTTAGATAATAGCTCAAATCCAGTCAAAGAAGTGTCATTATTCATGTCAGCGTGGTATCTATGGATATAGACATAACTTGTTTAGGAGAGTATATTCAAGGTAGGAGAAAGAATTTTATCTTTTAATATTATTAATTTTAACCAACCTACTCATTTATATAAATGGGAATTTTCATACCTCCTTTAGAAGAATATCTTTAAATTTCCCCAAAAAATTCTCATTGTTAACTTTTTTAAGGTTGATTAAATTACTTCTGATTACTTTCTCTGAAAAAAAATGTTTCTTAGATATGTATTTTATAAGAATAACAATCAACACAATTGAACGTGAAATTCAGTATTACAAAGTCATTTTTATGCACCAAAGAATATATTTGAGAAGTCTCTTCTCTCTTCCCCTCCCCTTCGCCCCCCCCCAACCCCCACCTCTTTACCTATACCTATTTGAGAAGGAGGTGTATCGGTTTGGAGCATTTCATCTATTTTCAGATTTTTTTGGAAAAATTTTGTGTTTACTTTTTCCTCCTTTTAAAAATATTCCTGGTCATTTGTAGTATCTCGGGGACAAGTTTCAGGTGGAAGTATAAGAGATGTAAAAAAAAAATACCAATAAATTTGTGTTTTAAAAGAATTGAACAGGAGAAAATCTTTTTAGTCCTACCTGTATTTACATTGATATTGGAAGTTCAAAAAAGGAGGCTCTCTTTCTACCAAATCAGATCTACATGTCTTTTGCAATTTCATCTTTTAAAAATTATATGAAAAAGCAATTTTAACTTATCGTTTAGATGGGAATTATATTTATTAAAATATTGTTATGACTTTACAGAAACAGCAAAGAAGCAAAGAAAAATTCCAACTAAAATCCAAATGTGTTTAAGGTATTCATTTTGTAGCTAACTAAAAGCCACTAAAAGACAAAACTCTCAGTAAAATACTGTGAAACAATTGACATTCAGTTATCATAATTGTGGTTTTTGCTTTTTGTATCCTTTTCACAATAGGGAAAAATATTCTTTTTGAATGTTATGTAATATACATGTAATGCAAGATAGAAAATAAGTTATAAACTTGTCACCATGGTGATAAATATATTATTTTAAATGATGCTTATAGACAATAGTTTGGTAATGGTACATATGTAGCATGACATTACTTAGATAACAAAGAACAGACAAAATACATGCCAGTTATACAGTAGCATACAAATGATACTATCTATCCACTCTTTAAAAAATCATACAATACTAAGGGGCAGCTAGGTGGTGCAGTGGATAGAGGACCGACCCTGGAGTCAAGGAGTACCTGAGTTCAAATCTGGTCTCAGACACTTAATAATTACCTAGATGTGTGGCCGTGGGCAAGCCACTTAACCCCCTCATTGCCTCGCAAAAACCTAAAACAAATTATGCAATACTGTCAGAAAAGTCTTAAACTATATATATTTTTAATAAGAAATAAATTCAATAAAGAATAATATGGAGAACCAAGACATTCAAAGATTTCAAGTAACGTTTTTTTCTTATTTAACTTAAAATTTTTAACATTCCTTTTAAAAAATTTCTAGTTGCAAATTCTCTTTGCCTTCCCCCCCTCATTGAGAAGATAAGCAATGAGATAGGTTATACATGTGCAGTCATGCAAAACATTTTCATATTAGTCATATTGTAAAAAGAAAACAGACAAAAAAGCAAACAACTGAAGAAAAGTAAAACTTAACAAAGAATGCTTCTATCTGCATTCAGATTCAGTTCTTTTTCTGGGAGTAAATGACTTTTTTTCATCATAAGTCCTTTGGAAGTGTCTTGGATCATTGTTTTACTGAGAATAGCTAAGTCATAGATAAGGGAAAATAGGAAGAAGGGAAATAATGAGTAATAACTATGAAAATATTTTTACATCAATTTCTCTAATAAAAGCCTCATTTCTTAAATATATATATATATATATATATATATATATATATATATATGGAGCTGAATCAGATTTATCAGAATATAAGTCATTCATTCCCCAATTCATAACTACAAAGGATATGAATAGACAGCGTTCAGATGAAAATATAAAAAGCTAAACATATGAAAAATTCTCTAAATCACAATTGATTAGAAAAATGCAAATTAAAACTATATGCTATCATCTCATATCTATCAGATTGACTATTATGGCAGAAAAAGAAGTGACAAATATTAGTGGGAATATGGGAAAACTGGAAACTAAAACACTGTTGTTGGAGTTGTGAAATGATCTAACCATTCTTGAGAGAAATTGTGAACTATGCCCAAAGGGCTAGTAAGCCATGCTTACTCTTTGACCCATCAATACCACTTCTGCCTGGATGGGAATTTCTGAGACCTTGCATTGGTCTCTGCCTTTACCTAATTATCTGCACTTTTATATTCTTGGAGAGTTGCCCATGATCATTAAGAACTTGAGTGATTTACCAATGGTTATATAGCCAGTATATTTCAAAGGTGGAAGATAAACTGTCTCTAAGACCACCCCTATATCTACTCTGCCATCTTTCCTCTTTAGGATATTAGGCATTGCTTTTAAAAATTCCAATTTGTCCTCTAAATACAAAAACCTATTTCTTTAATCTTAGGGTTTTCCAAGTGATGTCATTTGTATGAAGACCCTGAAACACCATCATCTTAAGCAGCTGCAGGGAAAGAAAGGTCAATGGATTGATGCATGGTGGGAGAAAAGTGATATAAAATACTTTAACACAGACATGGATCTCTAAAAATTGAAGAAACGAGGAGAGAACACATGATAGTGTGAATGTCCTTCTAGTACTTTAGATATAACAAAAGAAAAGAAAAAAGGTCTCCAAAGTACTTGTTAGAACTTCTAAGGAGGACTGATACAAAACATGAACAGATATCACACAGGATGAGATGATGGGGAAAAGGGTTGTGATTGCCATTAGGGGGAAAGAACACCCACACTGTTGAAATCATTTTCTTTTAAAGTGTTGACTTGCAGAATTGAACTCTGATTTTAAATATAGCATTCTAGATTTGTGTAAAGGTCATTGAACAAAATATCCTCAAACATTTAATGGTAAAACTAAAAAAGAACCCATGATATGTGATGTTAAATAAATGAATGGTTATATGATAGCCAAATTTAAATGCATCACTTAAACAGTCTCAATAGATGGGTATTCAAAGGGCACATCAGTTTCAAATATCAGAAAGAATTTAAGGATTATATTCTCTGAACTAAATACCTCTCTGGGATATCTGTCTCCATTGGGAATTAAATATGAATCAAAATTACTATGGGGCCTTTTATCAAAATCCATTAAAAGAAACTTGGCCCAAAGAGAGTCTCTTTTATCTGACATTGGTAAGTTTGCTTTTGGTATTATTATCAGCTATCAAATGGATACTGTGCAATTAAGTATTAATTTGTCATTAAAAAGGTTACTTATGTGGATTTTTCTTTCATCTTAGATTTTTTCATTCTGTAAAAGTCTTCCCACAAAGTTTCTATGTTGAATGGTATCTATCCTGCTACCGAATCAGTGGAAACCTGTAATAGTTATAAAAAGGATTACACAATCACCTATTGATACCAATTTGACTTTATACATTAAGATTTTTTCTTACCATTTTTTGATCTCTAAAAAATTTAAATCTCTATACTAATTTTATCTTAAAATTTAGTCACTTTTTAATCAGAATAAATCTGGGAAACAAAATTAATGGAATACTAGGTCTAGAGTCAGGGAGTTGTTGGTGTTGTTGGTGTCATCACCTACTCTTCATGAACGGATTTAGGGGTTTTCTTGGCAAATATCCTGGAGAGTTTGTGGTTTCCTTCTCCAGTTCATTTTACAGATAAAGAAATGGAGATAAATAGCATTAAGTGATTTGCCCAGGGTCACAGAGATAGAAAATTTCTGAGGCTGTATTTGAACTCATGAAAATGAGTCTTCCTGTTTCCAAGTTCATAACTCTAACCATTTCACAACCTAGATGCCCTAGTTTAATTGAGTTTGATTGCAGTTTCAGACCCTTACTGTGTATTTGTGGATAAAGTCATTTTATATTTATCAGCTTTTTTTTCCCTATGGTCTAAAATGAGTCTCTTACTAGATCTTTATCATAGAGTTGTTGCAGGGTGATCCTTGGCACATATTATGTGTGTGTGTGTAATAAAAATTGATTCCTTCCCATTCAATTTTTTGGCAGGTCTAAGTTTTACTAGCTATATATTACAAATAGAATAGGGCACAACTAATTTCTGAAAGGAACTTAACAGCTATTAACAGAAAGCATGAAAGCGTGAAGTTCCTTTTTTGGTTGCAAATTTTCTCACTACTAGAACTAGACCTGAGGTCCTTCCCTGAAGAAAGAGAAAGAGAAGATTGTCACCATCTTAAATTATTCTTGGGTCTTTTCTTTGAAACCTAAGGTAAGAACTAGACCTTTGGCAGAGAGAGCAGGCAATAAGGTTTTTGAGCAGGCATTAGAAATAACCTGACCTACCTTCAAAGCAGAGTCAAAAGGAGACTTGTTTCTATATCTTCAGGTGTATCTTTCACTAAAGAATAATCCTGACATTCTCTGCCCAAGGCAATACACCTGTATGCACTTTGATCACCCAAAATTTCGTTCCAACCTCTCCAATCCTCCTACTCTTCTCCCTCAATTATGGAGAGTCTAGCACATATATAGATCCCATCATCTTGCTTTTATAGAATCCCTTTTGGTAGAGGATTGGACAAAGGGCTTCTGGGAGAATAATAATGCAGTTTAGTGGGGGAAGAGAGAGAGAGAGAGAGAGAGAGACAGAGAGAGACAGAGAGAGACAGAGAGACAGAGAGACAGAGAGACAGAGAGACAGAGACAGAGGGACAGAGAGACAGAAACAGACAGAAACAGAGAGACAGAGACAGACAGAGAAACAAAGAGACAGAGAGACAGGGAGAGATGAAAAGAGAGACAGACACACAGAGATACACATCCATAGAAAGAGTGAATCAGCACAAAAGAGACAAATAGTGGAGAGAGATAGAGATAGAAAAACAGAGGGAAGGGACATAGAGGAGAATCTCAAGATTTTCTCTCCATATCTGCTCATTGTTACTACCAATGAAGGAGTTTTCTTAGCCAATAAAGTGTTTTCTTTGAAGGTGGAGCAGGACCTTTCCTCTAGTGATATTTGACAAAGTAAAAATGCCAGTTACCAAGGTAAAAATTGGGCTGGTGACCAGCTTCTCATGAAAAATGTTTGAGCCCTGGGCAAGACACAAGTATTTCCAACAGATCAATGAAAACCAGAACAATTCTTTGGAATGAAACTATTTGAAGAATATGCCTGAAACCTAAGAACCATTGCTACCCTTTTCTCTCACTTGGAAATTATTCTGTTCACTTTTTTTATAATGGAAGGCCTGACTTAACATCGTGCTGTTTAGAGAGAGTTTATTGCCAGGGTTTCTACTTTCTGCTGTATAACTGTGCTTGGGTAAACACATGTGAAAGGCAGAATGTCAACAAAGAAAGCTGCCTTTTAAAAATTTGACTTGTGATAAAGAATGATTTTCTGTATTTTAGATTCATTTGTATGTATTTTTGTCCTGCCTCTACAGATATGAAAAAGACACATACTTGCTACTTCTAGGCACCCTTTCAATTCAATTAGGTTACTCTTGTTTTTCTGACTTTACTAATATTTTCACGTAAGTTTAAGTCATTTTAATTATCTATGTACTTTGAAATATTATTAGTGAGTCCCAAAGGCTTTTTTCCAAAGACTTACTTTTTTTAAATAAATAAATAAATGAAATGTTTCCCCAATTACCACACTGAAAGGATATCTCCTCAGGGAACTGCAAGTTGTTTTATTCTTGAATTGTTTTTCTTCATCAAAGCTTACAAAAGCAAAAAAAAATCTCTAAAGCTTTCAGAAATGACTTTTTAAAATATTAAATTACAATAAAAATGTTAGAAATATTCGCAAACAGCAAAACTTCCAAAATCAACAGAGAAATATAAAATCAAATTTTAAGAGTTCTTTTAATCTATGTACTTAGGAAAAATTATTCTGGTCCAAATACATTTTCAATAATCATTTTCCCATAAAGTAACAATCTTTTCTTGTCATAGCCAGTGATTCCTTCTGCTCTTCACTGGGTTACAGAGAGTACCTGCAAAAATTGTAAATTATTATACCCATTATAATCTAAGCTGTTCAAAACTTGCTCAGAATCACAGAACAGAAGGGACTTCGGTGACTTTCTAGCCCATTCTATATTTGAAGAATTTTTTCTACAATATAATTAACAAATGTTCCTCTAGCTATAGCTTGAAGACTTCCAAGGAGATTGACTACTCACCATGTCGTAAGGCAGCCTTAATTCCATGGTGGTATACCTCTTTTCTTTGGAAAAAACTAAACCAAACTAAACTAAATTCATCTCTCTGCAACTTTTGTCTAATGTTTTTATTTTTGGTATAAAGAATAGCAAGTCGTACCATTCTTTGATGTGACAACTTTCCATGAACTTTATGGTTACTATTATTTGCCTAAGCAAGTCTTCTCTTCCCTTGAACAACTAACGCATTTCTCTCAGTTGTTCCTTATACAGTATGTATTTGAGGTCAATTACCAGTCAGGTTGCTTTCCTCTGGAAACTCTCCAGCTTATCAATATCTTTCCTAAAATGTGACATCCAAAGCTAAACATAATGTTCCAGTTGTGTTCTGACCAGGTCTGACTTCTCGACATTTATTAATGCAAACGAAAACTATATTAGGTTTCTTGGCTGCTATATCTAATATGTTATCATGAAAATAGCATGAGATACAGATTCACTAGACTCCTTTGCTGCTCAATTAACTTACTTTTGGTGATTAGGTCTCTTTGACAAGAAAAGTCTTCCCTCTACTCTTGTCTATTCAATTCTTTGAACTCTTAAAGGTTCAGTTTAGATGTATTTCCTCTATGAAAATCTCCCTTGATCCCTTCAAATGGAAATATCTCCTCTTTCCTCTGAACTGAAGATTAATTAGTATCCTGCTACTCTTTAGCTTTTATTATTTATATTTGTTTTTGTATTTGTATTTGTTCATGACCTGCTTACCCAAGTGATAATGATAATGATGTTTGTCCTTCATTCTCGAAAAAGACCATGACATCAGGGATGTGATGCCATAAAAAGCAAATGCATTGGATTTGAGTGAGATGGAGTTGTGTTAAGTTATCAGCCTCACTTTCTCCTCCAGAATCATCTGGGTCAACTTACACAACTAGATTGTAGGGCAAGAGATAGGTTTTTTCCCTTCCTTATATTTTTGTGTTTCCTGAATAGCACCTAGCACAAGGTAACAGGTTTTATAATCTGGCTTTGTCAGGTAGTGGTTTGTGGTCTTACAAGAATGATATACTATACATGATTTTATAGTAAACTAAATCTTTAAAATTCTGGATTACTGAATTTAATTAGAAGTTTCAGAATTAAAGAGATATATTAATAATTTACATATACACAAATAAAATTCTACAGATTTCAATATATTATTTAAATTGCTTACCTCTTCTGATTTTCATAGCAACTTTGTTTCTTCATTTTGTAGATGAGGAAAAGGAGGTTCTAAATGAATGCTAGTAATTTTTTTCCATTTTTTTATTCTTAAGTTGACAAACATTAAATAAAATCAGCATTTCCTTATACATTATGAAAAGGAGAGAATTCTGTATGAAATTATAGTATTCTGGGTAGAACTTGCTTTATTTTAAAGTATATGATGAATTCAACGTGTCACTTTCAAATCTGTCTTTCTTGTCAGTGACTCCAATACTTTCCTCATCATTTTGGAGGGGAAGAAACACATCCTTAACCTCCCTTTCATTACTACTCACTTTAAAAAAGAAAGAAACAGGCAGCTAGGTGGCACCTGTAGGACCTAAGTTCAAATCCTGTCTCATACAATTAATACTTTCCTGTGACCTTGGGCAAGTCACTTAACCCTTGCCAAAGCCTTGCCAAAAAAGAAAGAAAAAAAAACAAGTAAAAAAACAAAAAAATCAAAACCCTAGTACTAAATTTGCATAATCAAGCAAAACATATTCACATGTTGTCCATGTCCATTAATGTATGTTTCCATCTGTATCCTGAGTTCATCATCTCTCTATCAGAAGATGAATTGCCTACTTTATCACTAATCTCCTGGAATCATGGTAGGTCATCAAATTAATCAGAGTTCTTTAGTCTTTCAAATTGTTTGTCTTCACAATATTATTAGTATGTAAATTATTTTCCTGGCTTTGCTTACTTCACTCTGTATCAATTCAAAGAAGTCATTTCAAGTTTATGTCTAATCTCCCCTTTCATCATTTCTTATGGTACCATAGTATTTACCATAATTGTTCAATCATTCTCTATTGATGGGCAGCATATTAGTTTCTAAATCTTTGGCACAGTCATTGTCAACCCTTTTTCCTTCTGAAACTTCCAGTCATTCCTCAGGGAATTGCTTGTATTATAAGTAAAAACAGGACCTTCTGACATTTGGACCAATTGATCCTGCTAGTAGTATTGATAAATTTATTTCTTTTTTTGATTAAAAAAAGATGAATTTTTTTCTTATATCCCAATGGATCACTTTCTACTATACTTTGGAAACTATTAGAGTAGATGTTATTTTTATAAAACTATTTGGTTTAAGAAATCTGATTCTTGGTAGGAGAAATTTAAGATCTTCACTTGCCACTCCAAAAAAGGAAGCTACTTCAATAAACAATATAGGTAATGTATTAATATTTATATAATCTCTTATAACTCAGGGAAACATAAAACTCAGTTTATCAATACAGGAAGCCTAGTTAAAGTTAAGACTGATTGGAAGTTAGGGAGTGGTAGGAGGTTACCCTGACAGGTATGGATATTGTTATCATTTTCTTATGACATTAAATAAAATCTTTAAATTTTCTAATAATATATCATTTGTAGTTTTCTGGAGGGGGGAAGAAAAAACCATTTTTTTTATTTTGCCAAATCAAAATGACTATTTGATTTTGCCAAATCAAAATGACTATTTGGTGCCTGTTTGGCTGAGCATAGTTTTAAAAGAAGAGTTTTAAGAATCCTATTCTATCTGATCTTTTGTGAAGAAAATGTCTGCTTCTATACAATTAATAGTTTCTTCTTCCTGGTAATTCTTGTTTAAAACAAATGAGTTGTTAACTCAACTTCAGATAATGATATCTTGTCTACAGAGTATTCTATTTTTGCATATTCTTAAGCACAGTTCAATCTCTGCCTTTATAATTAGTGAAGTTTTAGAAAACTTTTTTCCCTTAGTTACTGAGGAGCATAATTGATTTGGGGAAAGAAAAAAGGTAAGAATGTATTGAGGAAAAAAGCAAAGAAAGAATTTCTGAATAATTCTATTTATGTAAAACTTGTTTTTTTTAATTTTCTCATGTTTTAGTAATTTTAAGTAATTTAGTAATGAATTTTTGCACATGAAACTACTAATTTCAAAATGATCTAAAGTTACATATTGGTTCAGCTGGCACAGACTGCACAAGTCTGTAATGTGCTTATCCCTTCTTTGATTGAGTACCCCAAAATTCTGGATGAGAAGTAACCTGCCTTGCCACTCCCCCTGTTATTTCCAGTACATTTTTGATGTTTAGGAAAGTCTATGTTATTTTTAAAGTCTGACCTCTGCTACTACAGAGAAAGGTAGGAAGGAGAAAAGGAAATGATATGCAAGCAACATTCCAAATCCCCAAAAGATTTAGTGGGAGGTGCTGACATAGAGAAGGATACATCTCCTGACACTTGGGGCAAGTGAGTAGATTAATGGGAGCAATTTTCCCTAATTTGATTAGAAGTGGAATAGGGAGAATATTGGTTCTCCCAGAGTGAATAAAGTAGGAAAACAAAGATGCTTGAGTGCTTTATGAGGAGAGGAAGGAAGGAAGGAAAGAAAGAATAATTTATTAAGTAGCTGCTTGTAGCTAGGCTAATGACTTTACAAAAATTATCTCATATGATTCATACAATAACTGTGGGAAATAGGTTCATTTCTTATCTGCATTTCACAACTGAAGAAATTGAAGCAGAAATGGAATAATTTGCCCAGTGTCACACAGTCCGTATGTTCAGGAAGCTGAATTTGAACTCCAGTCCTTCTGGCACCAGTCCCAGTCCTATCCCCCCTGCACCATCTAGCTTGGTTGTTAGACCCAATTCAAAGAAAAGTAAGTCTTAAATACTGCAAATATGGAAACCTTAGAACTGTTTGAAAAACCTTTAAATTTCAACTAGGCTGCAGTCATTTTTGATTCTAGATTTTTTTTTCATTTTGAATAAGTAGTTACATGGATCATTTTCTTATTCTTCAAGGTAACCTTGAACAATTGAAGTCAAAACTGTGTAACATTGTAGAAATCACAAAAAGAAGGATGAGTTAAGGATCACTGTAGTTCAGGACACTAATATGGGTAAGCAAATCTGAATTTTGTTTATCCTTCTGGGCTCTAGATTGTGGATTGTTGCAGGACACATGAATTGAATAGGGCTACCAATGGCAGCCAAGTTCTTTCTCCATTGGGGGAAACATTCAGAGTAGTTCTCTATTATTGTGAAAGTTGGGAAAGGATTCACAGAATCAAAGATATAGAGTTGGACAGTAATTCAGTGATTATCTCATTCAACCTTCATGAATTATAGTCTACAATACTGAGCTTCCAAAAGTTAAATGATTAAATCCAGATATTTTGACTCTAGAACTATATTTTTCAACATTATACCATGCAAAAAACCCACCAGAATAATGTCCCATGATAAGATATGTCTTATTCCTTTGTCTTTCAGTAAATATAATAAAGCCTGTTCTGTGTTTGATACTTTGGATTCTTGAGTGTTTATATTTGAGAAAATGACCACATTTTGGAGAGTGATATACTAATCATCTCAGTTTTCAGCAGAATGGGGACAGCATAAGTTAGGTGTACCATACTATGAATGGTATTAGAAATTAATTTTCCCAGGTTTCACTTGATGAGCCAGATGAGTCAGAGAAAAGTGATATTTCAAGCAACCAGACCACTTGAGGAAGGAAAAATCCTCTGATTCAAGGCATTTTTCCTTTTGCAAAGAAAAAACAAATTTATAACTTTGCCATGAAAGTAGCTAGGTGGTACAGTAGATGGAACACTGGGTTTAGAATCAGGAAGAAATCTTCAGGAGCTCAAATCTAGCCTTAAGGTATTATGTTCCTGGTAAAGTCACTTAATTCCTATGTGTCTTAGTTTCCCCATCTATAAAATAAGCTGGAGAAGGAAATGGAAAACCACTCTATCTGCCAAGAAACCTTTAAATGTGATTACGCAGAGTTGGACAAGACTGAAACAATACAATAAGAAGCAACTTTTCCTTAAGCAAAGGAACATGTGTATGTTACTAAACCTGTGCTCTAATTAGGGATAGAAAGCTCATTGCTTTGCATAGAAAAGGGTATACCCAAAGAGCAATAAAACTGTTCATACCCTTTGACCTAGCAATTCCAATTCTAGGTCTTTATCCAGAAGAAATTATTAAAGAAGAGAAAAGTCCTACATGTTCCAAAAATATTTATAGTAGCTCTTTTTGTAGTGACAAAAAATTGGAAATTGAGGGGACACTCATCAATTGGGGAATGGCTAAACACGTTATGGTACATGAATACTATGGAATACTATTGTTCTATAAGAACCAAGAGAACAATGTACACATCAAAAACAACATTGTGAGATGAACATACTTGATGGAAGCAGCTCCTCTCAAGTCTAGGGAGCTAGGACAGCTACATTAGACTGGCTATGGATAATATTATACCCACCAAGAGGAAGAAAAACAAAGCAAAACACATACACACAAACAGAAACAACCCTTCAGAATCTGATCAACACTTTATAAAAATTATTTGTTATGTATGTCTTTCCCTTATTCCTATTTCCTCATAACCAAAAATTACTAATCTGTAAACATGTTTCTCAAAATATGTGCATACAATGCGAACCTGATTGTTTGCTGCTGAGGGGAGGGGGGGTTGGAAGGGGTGGGGTGGAAGGAAATTTTGTAAATTAAAAATATTTATGTGCATATAGATGAAAATAAATAAATGTAAACAAGAAAAATATATAGACACAAATATATCCTCATAAATAGTTTATATAGAAACAAAAATGCATTTTCCAGGTTGTGTAAAAGCTGGAGGAAACCTCAGATATTACCTGAGATTTCCCCCCTAATTTTATTGATGAAAAGACTGACATCAGAAAGAATATATCTTCCAGTTCATAGCACCTATCTGAATCCAGCTTTTCTGGATCCCAATCTATTACTTTTTCCAATAAACCATATTTTTGCTCTTTAAGAAATAAAAACAAAACAAAAATCAATTGAGTCATGAACAGGTTCTAAGAAATGTTTGTTTAAAGTTATGTCAGTGATCATTTATACTCCCCTACAACAGAACAAAAGAAAAATTTTTTGCCTAATTTTCTGAGCTCCTTGACAAGTATTTGTCTCATATTTAACAATCTGGGCATCTGTAGCAAACAAGTCAGAATATGTCCTTGAATTAAATGTTTGAGGCAAGCTCATGGATATGAGAAAGATGCTGGGAGATTCCATCTTGTTTCAGGAAAACTGGCAATGAAGTACCTTTTCACAAAGGGAAAAAAAATTCTGACACACCAAGTAAGCCATTTTTAGTTTCTTTACTCTTATTATGTTTGGACTATTTATATTGTACTTTGTAGCCAAACCTCTAAAGTAAATTTTTGTTTGGTTTAGTGGGCCATCCTGAATGAGTATTCCACAAGGCAGTATCAACACAGAAGAATCAAATATTTTGACTACTTTTAGACTGGAATATGAGTAATACAGATTTAAGTAAAGTGAGCCTTACTGTTTTTAGAGAATGACGCATATTATCCTGCCTGTGAGGAAACCCATACAATTTATAATCCAGACATCTATTCTGGTTTCCTTTGCCAAATGGGAAGATCACAGAGAACTAACATGGGTTTCTTCATTGTCATTTATAGGGAATGCCCAATTCATAGTGGGATCACAAATGGTAAGCCTTAGTCATGAAATGAACAAGGAAAACTTTTATTCAGGGAATTTCTTTCCTTGACATTTTAAGAAAAAATTGCTTTTTAAAAAAACAGCTTAGGGAAGAAGTAGTTGAGAACAGATGAGTCTTAAAATTTTTCCCTGGATAGAATTTGTTATAATCAGAACTGAGTACATATTTTCTTGAAGGATAAATTTATTTATCAATTTATCCTTATATGTTTATACATGCATGTATGTATATATATACTCTTCCTCTTTTCATATATATGTACATTATATATATGATTTATCACCTAGTAATCCTTTAGTCAATTATTATCTAAGCTTCATAAAGAACAAAAGTAATCCCATAATGCAAATAGTATTTCTACTGGGAGTTCTTGTCTCAAAAAGTTAAGATGATTTCTGAATAGACAAATATTTAAATTATATTATATTTCAGAAGTTTGAAATTATGTACTACCCCTTGAATTTGAAAAATAAAGTAAAATATGAATTTTAGTACATGTTATAAGGCTGAGCTAAATGAACAAGGATCTACTCTGGATAAAGGCAAGGGAAGTGCTTGATATTTATAAGTTTAGCAATTTAAACTAGAGAAGTGTATCTTCATTTACCTATCTTTCTCTTTCTACCTCCTTATTTGATAGTAGAAATTAGCATTAGTATTCAGACTACTTTTTCTCATACTTTCTTCCATTTTTACTTTACTTCAATGATATCATTTCCTTTAAAATAAATTCAAATTATGTTATGATTATTAAGTAAGAAAATAAGTTTGTCTTTGATATAGGTCAAAATCTGAAGACTATTATATTTGACTAAGAATTATAAAAGTCAAATATATTAAATTAAAAATGTGCTAGTTTTCAATGACAAGAACTTTTTCTGGAAAATGACATATTTCTGAAGAAATGAGTAAAGTCTTCATACAAATGACTGCCAGAATGGAATGCTGACTACCTGCATCCAGGCCCAAACAAAGACGTGACATTTGAACCAGAACAAATGGTAATCAAGAAAACCAGTGAGGAACTATAACAACTAACTTATTCCAACCCTTCTCTTGAAGACAATCAAGTCTGAATTAAGTTGGAAACATGGCTGCCAGTAAATCAAAGTGAAACAAGCTAGTAAAACAAGAACCTAACTACAATCAAACATAGCCTGAAAACTGAGGTACCTGGGAAAGGAGTGTGGGGCTCCAATGAGAAAACCCCAGGGAGATCAAAAAACCCCAAGGTGGTCAGAAAATCCAGTGGGAGGGACCTTAGAAGACCCATGTTTCCCTACTGACCAAAATGGAACAACAGACCATATACCTGAACAGTCAAGGTTTTTAAAAATCCCTGCAACTCTGTTCTGAGATGCCATAGAAGAATTTGAAGATTATTCACCTAGAATGTTAAATATCCATATGGGTGAAGCTGGAGGTATAAGAAGAGTTTATTATAGGAGCTGATGGCCACAAAACTCTATTCCCTTGGATGAGTTCTGGATTTCTGAGTTGTAGTAGTACTGATCCTGTTTCTATACCATGTCAAGTATCAAATATTAATTCCCAGGAAGATGAGACCACCAGACTGTCTAAGGGAGAGCAAAGTGACACAGGTAGATCTCATCAAAAGTTCTCTACTAATTAGCAGAGGGATTGGTCCCATGACTGGTTATTGCATTTTCAGCCTAAGAGTCTTAAAAAATAAAAACAAAAAGCAAAACAATGAAGATGAAATTTCATGTACAACCCTCTTTTTTATTCTGCTGTAAATATAGAAATACTCTTTTTGGCATTTAAATGCGGAATATTTTAAAATGATAATACTCAATAAAATATTTATATATATATATATATATATATATATATATATATATATATCAAGTTATTTTTTCTCTCTCTCCCTAACAATAACATATAGTTGAAAACAAGGTAAATTGAGAGGGGGAAGGAAAGGATTCTGTCCATGTATATGACTATTTGCCAAGAAGTTTCTAATTGATGATTTATATTGAATTGTACTATTTTTTTATGAAACCACTATTCTAAGTTGACCATGAGTGAAATTTATGGATCATCAAGCTATTTATGACTCATCTCTTGAAATTTTGCTGAGCTAGAAGGGCTGATGAACCTGGGTGCCACATCTAGGAGAAAACTTTAGGGTTGAAATCTCTTAAATTTAGCCCTTGAAATAACAAGATATGGTTTCATTAAGGGGTAGAAAAGAACTGATCTTCCATATTCTGACATAATGTGTCACTGGGGTGGAAAAGGGTATTATGTTCTATATGCAGAATATTAACTCAATTAGACAAACCCATCTCAGGGTACTTGAATGTCTTTATTTTTCTTATATATTCATGTTCTTTAACTTCAGTATTGTGAACTGAAAAACAAGGTGATATCTTCCAGGGTAGAAGTGACTGATGGCAAAGGGAAACATTGGCAATGGACATTTCAATCACTAATAGGAGAGAGGCTAGCAGAATGAAGATCAAAGTTTACTCTCAAATCAGACAACGCCTTGTGAAACAGTTAATTAACAGAAATGTCAAATTATGTTTCACCTTACAGAAGGTTGCCTCTATCAGGTTGCAAAAGTAGTTATGAGTAAGCTACTAAATTTTATTCTAATCATTTTGTAATCCAAGCTATGATTCTTTTATTCTTATCTTTTCTGAGTGAGAATAAGCTTCATTTTCCATACTTGATTTATGCTTGTCCATTGGATATCAATTTTATTCTCCCCACCCTCCTGAGAAATCTCTTCAAGTTCTCTTAGCAACTGTCCCCTGATGATGGGACTACAATGACTAGTCAATAAATGTGAGAATGGGGAGCCTACCAAGCAAATCAAAATGGCCATTTAAAACTGATACAAGTTCCCAGCCTTAGGATTTTAGGCCAGTAGTTGTTTCTGGTCTCTATACATATAGAGGTGTCTTAAATCCAGTGAGAACTGACCTCCCAGAGTTAACTATTAAATTTTTACTGTGAACATTACACTTAAGAAACTATAAACTAGAAATCAATATTTGATTTATTGTTCTGCTGATTTTTAATATTCAAAAAAATGAAAGAGGAAATATTAATAATGTAGATTAAATCTAGGAAAGTATAGCAGGTTTGAAACTACAGTTGCGAGCTAATAAAAAGACAATTGAGTAATAAAGATGTGATAGCAAATAAAGTTGTCACTTAAAGCAAAGTCAGACCACTTAATCAGTGGACATAAACAAAAACTAATAAGAGCATCTTTTTCCCATCTCCACACACACACACACACACACACACACACACACACACACACACACACAGTTTTAAATACCCTAAAGTATGGATTTCTGATCATTGAAAAAGAAGAACCCAATGAGATCACACAATATTTCAGATATGGGACCTCTGGACACAGATGTCTTTTTTAACATAAGTGGAAGGGGGGGGGAATATTGTTAAAACATGCTCAAAATGGAAAAGGAAAAGAGAAAAACAATATTTTTTAAATCCTAAAAACTAACAAGCAAGGTGCAACCAGCATTGCCTTCAATTAAAATTTGACAAATTTTGGAAAAATACAGCTTCATATAAATTCGGAATTTACAAAGGTGTAAGAGTTGGGAAGTGAAATGCAATAGGGTTGAAAAAAGTATCATTTTCTTTTTTTGTAAGGTGGAAGCTAGAGTAGGTTGATGAAAATAGGAATTAAAGTGAGTTCAATTAACTGTGACCCTCAAATAGCTCAGGAAACCCCAGATATAGCACAATAATTAGAGATCTTTCTAAGTGAGTCTGAGGGGAAATCCATGGAGAATATAAGCCATGCCTATCATTTCCCAGAACTGAAGAGGATTCTGGGAGTTTCTTTCCTGAAGTCCCACAGCATTGAAATTTTGTGAGGATAAAGGCAAACCCAGGTTAAATTTTGAAGTCCCAATTGACATTAATAAGGCCCATGAGGCATAGTCTCTGACTTCATAAATTGACTTGTTCTCTAGAAACACTAATAACTATCTAAATGTTTAAGCTATTCTTTTGACAATGTTATTCCTGTGATTGTCCCCACAGCTGAGGAAAATGTTTTGATAAATTAAGTTTTTTTTTTAAAAAAAGAGATGATTCTGGCATATGAGTTAGTTTTTGTCTTTTCTTAGTTTATTCAACAGGGGACTAGGTTATTGCCTATCTATATGACTGATGTTTATTTGAACTGTTCAGGCATTGTTTTAATTTCTTTTCCTATTCATGTGCTTTATATATATATTTCTGAATAACTGTTCTAAATCATATCTATGTTGCTAATACTTCAACGTTATCTTCATCTCAAATAAAGATCAGCTCAATTCACTTTCACAGACAAGCAAGTCCTCTACATTATTTGGCAAATTATTGATACATTAATCAGAATCTTCCCATTCTACTACACAGTCTCTAATAGTTTGTCATAATACATAACACTGAACACAAAAGTTAAATACTTGTTGACAAATAGAATCCTCATACAAAACTTTTAACCTCTGTTTAAGTTACCTTGCAAACATGTAAGGAGCCAGTCTGTTCTCACAAAAATGTGTTCTTACCTAAGTGAAATAGCAGTGTAATATCTTTCACTGGACTTAGAAGACCTAGTTAGCAGAATAAACACTAGTTAAATTAAGTCCCAATTATAGCATAATTCATTTGTCAGCTAAACGGTAATTTTGGATTAGACTAATGTCACCAGCTACAGAAATAGTTTTGGGCCCTCCTACTTTTTCAGCATTATATTTTTTTAAATTTAGTAATGATTGCCACAGACATTTAGGTCAACGTCTTCCAAAAAGTGCTTCATTAAGAAGACCAAATGCTGCAGAATTCTTGTTCCACTATTACATGCTTGATAACTGTCCAAGGTTGACTTTCTTATTATACAATAAAGAAAATCTAGGTGAGAAGTATAACATTTAGTTAATTACTTACTATTTCACCTATACTCTGTCAATAGCCAAAGTGTTTTAAAATACTCTGATAATTTACTGAATTTCCAAATTTAACTCTTAAACAAATGTTTAATTTGGATATTCCAATGAAGGAAAGCAAACCTGAACAGGATAAAAATTTAATCCTCTAAATCAGTTTGTCAGTAAATATTTATTAAATTCTTCTTAAGAAAGTCCCTGATCTTAAGGAACTTATGGTCTAATAAGAAATAAATCATGCAAACAACTATATGTAAATAAAATATATGGAAGATAAGTGGGAAAATAATCAACAGAGGTAAGACACAAGAATTACAAGCAATTGAGAATTGATAATCCCTGTAGAATATGTTTTTTTTAGTCAAAATTTCATGAAAGCCATGCAATCTAGGAGGTCAAAATGATGAGTTAGAGAATTCTAGGCATGGGATATAACCAGCAAAAAATGTCTTTTGTTTTATTTAACTATCAAAAGATTTGAAGTTACCCCAAAAGAGAAATGTATCAAGTGTCAATAAAGTCAACTTTTTATAATTGAAATGAACCCCTTTAGATATAAACAAATATATGGATATAGCTATAAATAAAAATAGTCCTATAGTTAAATATGGAAAGGTACCAAATTAGTGAGAACAATAACAAAGATCAAAGAAGAGTCCAAATAATTAGGGTACTATAATTAGACTGGAGATTTCTAGGGTGGGAAGTAGAATACAATGGAAGAAAAGAGGTTGACTGTATGGCAATCTTAATTTTTTTTTTATTTTGGGGGAAATCCAAATTATATTGGTGCTCTGAATTTGGAGGATCCTATATAAGTTAAGGGGCTACTCTTGAGTCTTTTGCTATATTTTGCATTTTCTGTGGTGTGAAATAAATTATATGTGTGATGTTGTCAGGTTTTTGAAAGGGAACTGATAGCCTTTTGCCCACATCTGTGGAGACCCAGACATGAGGTTCCCAGGTAAACCTTGGAGGAACCAAAATCATCTTAAGTAGTGTGATTTTAAAGTGACCTTTATAATTTTGATTATAGTTCATGTTAACCAAAACTTTACGGTAATAGACCTCAGTTTACACATGATATGTGAGACATTTACTACATGTGTGACCTTGGCTAAGTCATTTAACTGTTTTTGACTCAGTTTCATTAACAGTAAAATGAACTGAACAAGGAATAGCAAATTACTCCAATATCTTTACTATAAAAAGCCCAAAATGAGATCACAGTGTCAAACACAATTGAAAAATATCTGAACAGTAGTGTATTTATTGAAATATCTCTTTGAGAAAGAAAATTCAAAAGCTTGTGATTTCATCAGGATGAATTTTCTATGAATCTTAGAACTTTAATGGCCTTAGCGATCTACTTAAAAGAAAAAAGAAAAAACACCAAAACATTTATTTTTTACAAAAAAAGACTTAGTTTATATAGATGACAGACATATGATCTTCTCAAAGAGCATACTTGTAGAAGTCAAAACCTTTTCAGTTTATTAGGAATTGTCAGATTTTGTATATTGTTGTGACTTTAGTGAATGCTTGAGCAAAATGAATTAAAAAAAAAAGCCTTCATAGCTCTTAGCTCAATTAAAACAGGATTCCCCCCCACCTTGAAAGTTAAATGCTGGGTTCATTTTCTTTATTTTCTACAGGAAATCTTCCAAATGATACTAAAGTTGGTTAAACATTTTCTAAAATTCTTGAAAATGCTCTTTTCCTATAGTATTAATTCAAAACTCTTAGACAAGTTAATTAATTTATTCTGCCACAGGCAAAATTCAACTTCTATTAGAAATTGCTACTGTATTTAGAACTGAATATGTGCACTTTTTGTTCAAAGAGCCTGTTCTTAGTTGTATAGCAAATGTGGCAAGAATTTATGTCAAACCTAGATTAGGAACAGACTCCAGTCCCTACAGACTCCATCAGTTTGGATTCACAATCTTTATATATTATGATTTCATTTTAATTAGTGTTTTGGAATTATAGTTCCCCCCTTGACAGATAGAGTACAATAGTTCTTTCACAAAGCCTACTCATTATGTCTCCTAGAATCTGCCAAAACAAAATAAAACTTATTCCTCAGGAGATTTAATAAACCCTACTGAATTATTTTACCTTTTGAAATGACCCATGATTTCCACTCTATCTGCTTATTAATTAAAAGTTTCTACATTGTAATGAATCATATATCAGTATAGTTAAAGAAATATATACTAAATATATAAAATATATATATATATATATCCATATAAATATCTACATATGGGTATGGTGTATATATATATATATATACATATATATGTATATATATATGTGTGTGTGTGTATATTTGAATATGCATATACATATGTGTATTATATATGTATATATTTGCATATAGATATATGTATATACTGCAAGTATACATATGTGCATATACTAGAATGTATAGTAAAAACAGTTTGCAAAGAAAATCAAATTATTTGGGTTTTTAATGCTAGTTATCCCATTATAGGGCAAATAATCTTTTTTTGCTTCATTTATTTCATATTTGAAAATGAGGAGTTCAACTAATATTTTTTACGGTGATTTCCACCTCCAACATTTTGTATATTTTATTTCAAGATCAGAATCAGATACTATGCTAGACATTAAGGAAACAGTGGCTGTTTCAAGAAATGAGTTTTGTGGAAGTTGTAAAATATGTATATAATTTTCAAATACTTAATTTTTCAGGGTTCATAATTTAAGTAAATTTTTAAATTATGATTTTAAATATATGCAATTATTGGTATATGTGATATAGCAAAAAGAGGGGTAGTTTTTTTTCCAAAATCTTATTTCAAAACCTACCTCTGGCATTTATTAGCAATATGAATTGTACAAACAACTTAGCATCTAGGCCTGGTTTGCCCAACTGTAAAATGAGGAGATTGGACAGTTGATCTCCAAGGTTCTTCCATTTCTAAAGAAATATTTTCATAATTCCATTGATCACAGCATATGATTGTGTGTGTGTGTGTGTTTGATTTTGCCATTAAAGAAGACTGTAGCAAATTAAACAACTATGTTGACTGGTCAATTATTTCTCCACTATGTGATTAATTGCATCCCTTGGAAAAGTTTTTTTGGTTTGTTTGTTTTGGGGGTGAGTTGTCTAAGCATTAAGAAAAAGAAGATTCTCTCTCTCTCTCTCTCTCTCTCTCTCTCTCTCTCTCTGAATATAAATACAATTTCTTTCCCTAAAGACACAAATTACAAATGCCACCCTGAATATTTGGAAATTCCTACTCTAGCCCTAGGACACATAACAATTGTGATGATTGTAATCCATTTCAACATGTTATCATTCCATAACACTAATTTGCAATTTAGTATAAGAACTTCTCAGAAATCTAGCCAATTGCATAAGTATTATCTTGGGATTTAGTGCTGGAAGGCACTTTTAATACTTTCTTTTCCAACCCCCTCATTTTGCTGTTGAGGAAATGAAGACCAGAGAACAAACCTGAATGATAGCAGTATTAAAAAAAAAAAGATGATACACTGACATATTAAGCCCAACTTGTGTGAAGATAGTTTTAATTATAATTTCTTAAAATACATAACAATAATGATGATAATGATAATGTTTCTAGTTCAGGTTCTTTTTGGATGCCTTGTTGTGGTAAGGAATTGATCATACCTGAATTCCCAAATGCTAGGACAATTTATGCAAGTTTTGACAAGTCTTATCAAAATGTGATTTCTTTAGTATAACCTTAGCCATGGTTTGCATGAAAACATTTATCTGTTTTCCAAGGACAGTATTAATAATCTTGGAGATGCTCATTGTGAAACTCCTTTCCATTAAAGGGCAAAAATTTTTTTGGCTTCATTAAGTCATTAAATATCACTCACTAAATTGTTTTCTTTAAGGTTTTTGCAAGGCAATGGGATTAAGTGGCTTGAATAATTTTTAAGTGTCTGAGACCAAAATTGAACTCAAGTCCTCCTGACTCCAGAGCCATTGCTCTATACACTGCACCACTGAGCCACCCCTCATCAAATTCTTTAAATAATGACTATCTGAATCAGTGGAATTAACACAGTGATAAAACTATAGATCTTTTGAAGTACCTTTATCAATCATACTTCTTGGTCTCTCTCTCTCTCTCTCTCTCTCTCTCTCTCTCTCTCTCTCTCTCTCTCTCTCTCTCTCTCTCTCTCTCATGGTTTTTAGAAGAATTAAATCCTTTCAAATGTTTGGTGCCCTGATCCGGAACTTATGCACATTTAATGAGAAAATCTTTAATATTTTTTTAAATTGGCCAGAACTATTGCAAATGCTTTCTTATTGGTGTCTTTACCTCAAATTTCACTCCTCTCTTGTTTATCTTCTACTCATGTATCAAAGTGATCTTAAAGTTTAATACCACTGCTTTACTCCTCTGTTCTATAATATCCAGTGATTCTCTATTACCTCAAGGATCAAATATACAAATTCTAATTTGAATTTAAAAAAATCCTTTATAACCCAGTCCTTCCAAATTTGTACTAATATATCACATATTCTGAAATCCAGTGATATTTGCCTGTTCCTTGAACAAATTGCACTATTTGCCTCTAAATTTTCATTACTGCCCCCAGTTCCTGGAATTCTCTCCTTTCTTGCCTCTGCTTCCTGGCTTTCCTGGTGTTTTTCATATCTCAGATAAAACCCCATTGTCTGAAAGATGTCTGTTCTTTTCTGCCTTGATGATGGTGTCTTCACTAGTTTTCACTAATTATAAAAAATTTTGTATATTTAGTTTTTGTTGATTACAAAGTTGTTTACATGACTGTTAGTTCAATAAAAGTGGACACTTTTTGACCTTTGTCATAAACACATCTCTTATACCAGCATCCTCTTAGTTCAAATTTGATATTGAGTTGAAATGAGACATTTGCAAATCATTGAACATTTAACAAAGAAGGAGGCTTATTTTTTTTCATAATACAGCAAGGATATATACTATAAAGATAAAATGTCATATTCTCTAGACACAGTCATTCTCTTCTTCATCTTGAAAAGTATCTGATCCAAAAACCAACTAATTAAGGAGTCTCATATGATCTCAGGTACCCACCAAGATTGAGAGGCTTTGAAGACATATGGTTGGAACATTTTTTCCCTTTAGAACAAGAAGCTGTAGTACAGAAGCTAAGGCTGTCAGGGAAGCTATATTAGGAAAATACTGTTCCTATACCTTTCTTTTTGTCATCAATATTTAGCATGGTGACTATTATATTGTGGGAGCTTAAAAATGCTTGTTTACTTGATATAAAATATTGGTAATTAAATTTATTGTAAAAAAACCTTTTATTTCATTGGCACATTGAATATAATTATGAGCAGAATGATTTCAATAAAAATGATATTCTATCAATTTTGCCATTCTAGTGATGTGATGACACATACTGTACAGAGTTGTAGAGCAGAAAAAACCTTCCCTTTAAATAAAATTACTAATTTAAAAGTTAAATTACATCATTACAGAAATTACATCATTACAGAAAAGCTAAAACTCTTTGTGTTCTAGCTCTAATAGGATTTGTTGAATAGGGAATTATAACCCCTTGACAAAGGTGGAATATAATGGGAATTAGAAAATTAGAAAATCTTACTTTTTTGGTATGTTATTACAATAATCTTGTTGTGAGAGTAATCATAAACCCTCTCACCCCCCCAAAAAAGATGAGAAATCTCAAGAATAGTGAGAGAGAAAAAAAGGTATACTTCAGTCTGTGTTTAGATTCCAATGGCTCTGTCACTGGGATGAGTTGCCTTCCCCATCATAACCACCAGAGAATTTGCTTCAATATTTTTTCCGCAGTTGCTAATACTAGCTGTATTTCCTTCTACTCTGTTCCTCCCTACTCTCATCTATTCCATTCTCTCTTTCCTTCCATTGTGTCCTTGTTCAGAAGTGTGTTGTATCTGAGTACCCTCTCCCATTATCTTCCCTCTCTTCTATCACCCACTCACCCCTTTCCTCCCACTGTTCCTTCTATCCCATCCCTTTCCTCTCACTTTTCTCTAGGGTAAGAGATATTTCTATACCTTATTAAGTGTGTGTGTGTGTGTTATTTCCTCTCTGAGACATTTCTGATGAGAATGAAGGTTCACTCATTCCCCCCCTCATCTTCTGTTCCACTCCATTGTAAAAGCTTTTTCTTGACTCTTAGGTGAAATATCTTAGCCCCTTCATCCTTTCCTTTCTATTACCCCCCCGATACTTTCCTTTATCACCCATTGACTCCATCTCTTTACTATATTACACCATTATATTCAGCTCCTTCCAATGATCCTTTTAACTGCTCTGATAAATGAGAAAGTTCATATGAGCTATCAATATCTTCCTTCCATGTAGTAATACAAGCAATTCAACATCATTAAGTTCTTCATAATTAGTCCTTCTTGTCTACCCCTCTATGGTTCCCTTGAGTCCTGTACTTGGAAATCAAACTTTCTGTTCAATTCTGGTTGTTTCAATAGGAAAGTATGAAAGTCCCCTGTCCCATTGAAAGTCCATCTTTTCCCCTGAAAGAGGATGTTCAGTTTGGCTGGGTAGCTGATTCTCGGTTGTAAACCAAGATCTTTTGCCTTCCAGAATATTATATTATGTTCCAAGTCCTACAAGCCCTAAATGTAAATACTGCCAGACCTGTGCAATCCTGACTCAAGAATCATGGTAGTTGAATTGCTTGTTTCTGGCAGCTTTTAGTATTTTCTCTTTGACCTGGGTTTGGCTATAATATTCCTGGAAGTTTTTCTTTTGGGATCTCTTTCAGGAGGTGATCTGTGAATTCCCTCAACTTCTATTTTATCCTCTGCTTCTATGATCTCAAGGCAATTTTGCTGTCTTATTTCTTGAAAAAATGAAGTCTAGGCTCTTTTCCGGTCATGATTTTCATGTGGCCCAATAATTTTTCTTTTTTTTTCGTTTTTTTTAAGATTTTGCAAGGCAATGGGGTTAAATGGTTTGCCCAAGGCCACATGACTAGGTAATTATTAAGTGTCTAAGGCTGGATTTGTACTCAGTTACTCCTGACTCCAAGGCCAGTGCTCTATCCACTGCGCCACTTAGCCGCTCCAGCCCAATAATTTTTAAATTATCTCTCTTGGATCTGCTTTCAGGGTCAGTTGTTTTTCCAATGAGATATTTCACATTTTCTTCTAATTTTTAGGTATCATTTTATTTCTTCCTGAGTTCCCACAAAGTCATCAGCTTCTTTTAGTTCCATTCTGCATTTGAATGAGTTATTTTATTCAGAGAGATTTTCATCTCCTTTTCCAGCAGGCCAAGTCTGCTTTTTTAAGGTATTCTTCTCCTCATTTGCCTTTTGTGTTGTTTTGTCCATTTGACTTAAACTGGTTTTTAATATATTATTTTCTTCAGTATTTTTTTTGTATTTCTTTCACCAAGTTGCTGACTTGGTTTTCATGATTTATCTGTATTGTTCTCATTTCTCTACCTCTACCTCCCTTCATTGCTTTTCAAAAGGCTTGGATAAAGAAACTTCTATTTTGTCATCATCTGAACATATATTTTTGATCCTCCATGGGAACAAAGTAATTTTTTTATGGTCATATTCTTCTTTTCCTGTTTTCTCATTTGCTCAGCCTATGACTGATATACAGCACTTCCAAGGCTGGGGGGGGGGGGGTGGGCTTTGGGACAACCCACAGGGACCTTAATTTATCCAAGGTCTTATGAGAATCTCTGATTTCTCTCTTGACTGGATTCAGGCCTTCCTCTTCTCCCTGGAGCTGTGAGGATGGTCCCTGCTTGGCTGTGGTGATGCTGGGAGGACCCAGACTGCAACCCAGATCTAAGTGTTGGCAAACAGCTGAGTCCTGCCTCAAGGAGATCAGAAAGACTTCTGCAGTATTCCTCAACCCTTGAGAGTTCTAGGCATGCTGAGTGGCTCTTCTGACTCCCGCTGCAGGTTTTCACCACAAGGTTGCTCTGAGGCCAGAGCTCTGCTCCACCCTCACTCTGGTGCAGCAGAGTTCTCTCACTACCCCTTCAAGCTGTCTACAATGACACCCAGGCCAAGAGGTCTGGAAACCACCACCCCCTCTGCCAGAGAACCAGGCACCCAACCCAGATGTGCTTTGCCATGGCTATGACTACACTGTGGTTTTTTCCAACTCCTGGCCCTGGTGGGACAGACTGTTCTTTGGAACTTCTAAGTTGTCTTAGCCTGGGAAATTGTATCACTCAGTCTTTCTGTGGGTTCTGCCCCTCTAAATTTTGGCTAGAATCATAATTTGATGGCTTTTGGAGTTTTGGGGGGAACACGTTTCCAGGAATTCCTGCCTTCATGCTGCTATCTTGGCTCCACCCTTCAAAATATTACTTTTTAAATAGCATTTTATTTATTTTTCCAACTACATGCAATGATAATTTTCAACAATCATTTTTAGAAAGGTTTTGAGTTTTACATTTTCCCCTCCTCCCTCTTCCTAACAGAAAGGAATCTAATATAAGCTATATATGTGTAACTATGCTAAATATAAATCCATATTAATTATGTTGTGAAAGAAGAATCAAATTGAAATGGAAAAAATGAAGAGAGAAAAAACAGAATATCTAAGACAAGTTTTAAAAAATTAAATTAGTAAGCTATGATCTGAATTTAAACCTCACAGTTCTTTCTCTGGATATGGATGGCACATTCTATCACAAGGCTTTTAGTATTGCCTTTTTTATTGTGCTGTTGAAATGAACCAGTCGATCCTACTTGATCATCAACGTTCCTGTTACTGTATACAATTTTCTTCTGCTTCTGTTCATTTAAGTATTCATTTCACTCAGTATTACTTTATACAAGCCTTTCTAAGCTATTCTGAAGTCCCATTCCTCATGATTTCTCATAGAAAAGTAGTGTTCCATCACATTCATATACTAAAATTTGTTCAACTATTCCCCAGTTAATTGATATCACTTCAATTTCAATTCTTTGCCACTACAAAAGACCTGCAATAAATATTTTTGTACATATGGATTTTTTAAACCTTTTCATGATCTTCTGGGATGCTGACCTAATAGTGGTATTGTTTGATCAGTTAAGAACACTATGGAAACATTCAGTACATCTCTCTAGGATCATATCCCTATCATTGGGGCAGCTAGATGTTACAGAGGATAGAGCACTGGCTTTGAGTCAGGAAGGATGGGAGTTCAAATCCAACCTCAGACATTTATTAGCTGGGTGACCTTGGAAAAGTCACTTAATCCTGTTTGCCTTGCATCCAAAGCCATCTCCAGTCTTCCTGATTCACATCTGTCCACTGGATCCTGATGACTCTGGAGGAGGAAGTGAGATTGGTAACTTAGCACAGTATCCTCTCACTCAAATCCACTTTGTGTGCTGGTTTTGGTTTCACCTCCATGTTGTCATGTTCTTCTTTGGCAATAAAGGACAAAAAAAGCATCCCTATCATTGATCCATGTGAATCTATCAGTACTGAGAAGTTGAGATGTATCATAGACCTTTGGTCTATAAAAAACCTTCAGTGCATAATGAAAGCACTGGGATTTATTATTATCTTCAAAAAACTGAATTTCAACTGTCTTCTTATTGAGCCAAGAGTCCTACATCTCTCTAGACTTTGCTTATGCTTTACTTTTTAAGGGATTTAAATGCTGCCTCCTTAGAAATGGATAAACTATCCTACTGGTAAACCCTCTGGAGTACTCTTTTTCATTTAGCAATTTTTATATTTCCCCATCATTTTCACC
Organism: Macrotis lagotis; assembly: GCF_037893015.1. Taxonomy (NCBI): domain Eukaryota; kingdom Metazoa; phylum Chordata; class Mammalia; order Peramelemorphia; family Peramelidae; genus Macrotis; species Macrotis lagotis. The sequence continues at coordinate 166,092,985 of NC_133664.1, forward strand.
AAACTAGGCTTGATATTTTCCAATGTTCTGACCTAAATGAGCAAATACAGTGCTGTATCTCCAAAAGCTGCTCACTTTTTTTCTGCTACTGTGTGTTGGCTCCAAGTTAGCAATAAAGTTGTACCACTCAGAGAGACACACAACTCTTAACATTAATTCTTCTAGTAACCATTTTGCCTTGGGGCCACCACTTTGGTTGAATGTAAGTATTTAGCTTGGAGAAGATGAGTATAATCAGGCCAGGCCTCTTCACTTCATATTGCCTTGGTCACTCTTGCATCCTGTATCTATCTTCTCCTTGCAAACACATAGTCTATTAGATGCCAATATTTGCTACTAAGATGCATTCAGGAAGTTTTCAATAGTTTTCTCAATAGGCTGCTCCTTCACCTGGAGGATGCTTACCTCCCTGAGAGCCAGTGTGACTTCAGAAAGGGTCAAGGAACAGAATAGAGATCATTATCCAACAATTATAGAGCCAATCAAGGTTTCTGATACTTTCAGTCATGATGGCTTCTGGAAAATTATGTCAAAATTTGGTTGCTTGGAAAATTATGCATCAGTATTGTATGTCAGGTTCATTTCAACAAGCTTGCTTAAGTTCTGGATAGTGGGCAATGCTCTCAAGATTGCCCAGGCACCAATGAGTGAAACAAGGATGTGTCTTTGTTCCCATGTTTTTTAGCATGATGTTTTCAGAAATGTTATGAAATGCCTTCACTAAAGATGAACATGGCCTCAAGGTCAGCTACCACACAGATAGCAAATTTTTCAGCTTGAAAAAGCTACAAACAAAAGTGGTTAGATTACTGGTGCATGATCTTCTATTTACAGATGATTGTGCATTTGATGCAAACTCTGAAGCTGAGATGCAACAAAGTATGAATTGATTCTCTGCTTCTTGTGCTAATTTTGATCTAACAATTAACATCAAGGTAACACAGGTGCTCCATCAGCCAGCACCATACCATCCATATGTGGAATCATCAATTACAGCAAATTAGAAAAACTTCCAGTACTATGGACAAGTTCACTTACCTTGGTAGTGTTCTTTCTAAGCAGTTACACATTGGTAAGGAAGTTGAAATACACATTTCCAGAGCGAACTCAGTATTTGTGAGGTTCCAAAAGTAGAAAGAAGAGAATTAGACTAACTACCAAACTGAAGTCTAAAGAGTCATTTTGCTGACCTCATTATATATGTCTGTGAAACCTGGACAATATATCAATTCCATGTCAGAAAACTGAATCACTGCCATTTAATTGTCTTAGGAAGATACTGGATAAGATACTGAGATAAACTTCCTAGCATTACAACATTACTATAGAGAGTGCAACTACGATGGGCTGGTCATGTTGTTAGAAGACCAGAAGTACAGTTGCCAAAAAGACTATTTTATGGAGAACTCACACAGAGCTAACATTCACAAAGGGGATCAGAAGTGATGCTGGTGCCTCCTGAAGGTCTCTTTGTAGAGCACAGGAGACACAGGTACAAAACCATTCAGCCTGGTGTACTCTCATCAGTGAGGTAGCTGTACTCTGTGAGGAAGGAAGAATTGAAGCAGCTCAAAGGAAATGTGACATACATGAGTTTAGAGTTAACCACCCCTTTGGACTACTTGTTCCCAAACTGTTGTAGAACATTCTGAGCTTGTATTGGTCTGATCAGTCATAGCTGGACACACTGCTATTTATTTCAAACATAGTGATGTTATTTTGGTCTTCTTCGGTATCAAAAGACAAGAACCAATAAACTATTGCTCAATTAAAGAATATGCACAGTTTTCTTGTCCTTTGGGCACAATTCCAAATTGTTCTTCAAAAAGTTTGGATCAAGCATAGCTCTACTTACAATACATTACTGACCCAGTTTTCCTACTTCTACTCCAGCACTAATCGTGCTCCTTTTGGAGTCATATTGACCAACCTGTTTGTGTAAAGTAGTACCTCAGAGTTGTTTTAAATTTGTGTTTCTCTAATCAATAATGATTTAGAGCATTTTCCATATAAGGACAGATAACTTTATTTTCTTCATCTGAGAATTGCCTTTTCATATCCTTTGACCATTTATCAATTGGGTAATGACTTGTATACTTTTTTTTAGGTTTTTTGCAAGGCAAATGGGGTTAAGTGGCTTTCCCAAGGCCACACAGCTAGGTAATTATTAAGTGTCTGAGACTGGATTTGAACCCAGGTACTCCTGACTCCAGGGCCAGTGCTTTATCCACTGCACCACCTAGCCACCCATATGACCTGTATTCTTATAAAATTGACTCAGTTCTCTATATATTTCAGAAAGGAATGTTTTGTCAGAAACATTAGTTGTAAAAATTGTTTCCCAAGTTACTGCCTTTCTTTTAATCTTGGTTGTGTTGGTTTTAGTTGTACAAAATCCTTTCAATTTAATGTAATCAAAATTATCCATTTTGTAGTTTATAAAGTTTGCTATCTCTTTGGTCATAAAAATGTTCCCTTTTCCATAGATCTGCCTGATAAACTATTCCTTGTTCTCTTAATTGGCTTATGACATTGTCTTTTATGTCTAAATCCTGTACCTATTTTGACCCTATCTTGGTATGCAGTATGAGATGTTGATCTATGCTTAGTTTCTGCCATAGTATCTTTCAGTTTTCCCAGCAGTTTTAAACAAAGAATGAGTTTTTATCTCAGAAGCTGGAATTATTGGGTTGATCAAACAGGTTATTACTATAATCACTTACTCCTATTTCATTTTCACCTAATCTATTCTACTGATCTACTACTCTATTTCTTAACTAGTATCAGTTTGATGACTGATACCTTATAGTATAATTTATGATTTTGTATGATTAGCTCACCTTCCTTTGCATTTTTTCTTCACTAATTTCCTTGATATTCTTGATCTTTTGTTCCTTCATATGAATTTAGTTGCTATTTTTTTGAGATCAATAAAATAAGTTTTTGGGAAGTTTCATTGATATGACACTGAATAATGAATTTAATTTAGATCATTTTTACTATATTAACTTGGCCTACCCATGAGCATTTGACATTTGCCCAGTTATTTAGATATGATTTTGTGTGAAAAGTGTTTAAAATTGTTTTTATATAGTTTCTGAGTCTGTCTTGGCAGGTAGACACTCAAGTATTTTATGTTGTCTGCAGTTACTTTATTATTTTTTTTTTAGATTTTTCAAGGCAATGGGGTGACTTGCCCGAGGCCACATGGCTAGGTAATTATTACGTGTTGGAGGTCAGATTTGAATTCAGTCACTCCTGACTCCAAGGCCAGTGTTCTGTCCACTGAGTCACCTAGCTGCCCCATCTGCAGTTATTTTAAATGGAATTTCTCTTTTTATTTCTTGCTGCTGTCTTGTTAGTAATATAGCAAAATACTGAGGATTTATGTGGGTTTATCCTTGGACTTTGCTAAAGTTACTATTTGTTTGAAGTGGGGTTTTTAGATTTTTTTAGGGTTCTCTAAGTGTACCATCATATCATCCACAGAGTGAAAGTTTTGTTTCTCCATTACCTAGGTTAATTCTTTCAATTTCTTTTTCCTTATCTTATTGCTAAAGCTAATATTCTAATACACTATTGAATAATAGTGGTGATAATGAATATCCTTATTTCACCCTGATCATATTGAGAATGCTTCTGAGTTATAACCATCACATTTAATGCTTGTTGATGGTTTTAGATAGATATTTCTTATCCTTTTAAGGAACACTCTATTTATTCCTGTGCTCCCTCATGATTTAAATAGGAATGGTTAAATTGTAATACTCAAAATAAGTAAAATCTTTCTTTTAAAAAATAAATAAATAAATAATGAATGAATGAATGAATGAATGAATGAATGAATTGGAATGGTTTAATGATTTTGTCAAAAGGTTTTTTAGCACCTAAATCATATGATTTCAGTTAGGTTTGTTACTGATATGGTCAATTATGCTGATATTTTGAACCAATCAATCCTGTATTCCTGGTATAAAATCACTTGATCATAGTGTATTATCCTAATGATATAATCACTTTAATAATTTTTGCTAAATTTTTATTTAAAAATTTGTATCCATATTCATTAGGAAAATTGATCTATACATTTCTTTCTCTGTTTTGACTCTTTCTGCTTTAGATATCAGCACCATATTCATGTCATAGAATGAATTTAGCAGAACCTCCTTCATCTGTTTTTTTTCAAATATTTTATATAGAATTGGGATTAATTTTCCATTGAATGTTTGGTAGAATTTATTTGTGAATCCATCTGGCCTTAGAGATTTTTTCTTGGGGAATTTATTGATGGCTTATTCAATTTCTTTTTTCTAAAATAGTTTGATTTATGATAAATATTTAAATTTATTTCCTCTTCTTTTAATTTGGGCAGTTTATATTTTTGTAAATATTCATCCATTTCACTTAGATTATCAAATTTATTTATGTACAGTCAGGCAAAAATAGTTCTGGATGATTACTTTAATTTCTTCCTCATTGGTGGTGAATTTACCTTTTTCAATTTTAATACTGGCAATTTGGTTTTCTTCTTTTGGTTTTTTAATTACATTAACCAAAGATTAATCTACTTTTTTGGCTTTTCATAAAACCCACTCTTAGTTTTATACAGTAGTTCAATATGTTTCTTAATTTCAATTTTATTAATTTCTTTAATTTTCAGAATTTCTAATTTGATATTTAATTGGAGATTTTTTTCCCTTTTCTCTAACATTTTAGTTGTCTACCCAATTTATTGATTTCCTATTTATTTTATTAATGTAAGCATTTAGAGTTATAATATTTCCACTAATAACTGGTTTGACTATATTCTACAATTTTTTTTATGTTATCTCCATTTTGTCATTGTCTTGGATGAATTTATTAATTAGTTCTATGATTTGTTGTTTCCAATTAATCTTAGATCTATCTCTCCACAGTCCTTTTTAGCATTTGATTTTCAATACATCTTGATCAGAGAAGGATACATTTAATATTTTTTCCTTTTTTATATTTGATTTTGAGGGTTTATTGGCCTAGTAGGTGTAGGTTTAGGTGTTATGTACCATAGAAAAATAATGTATATTCCTTTCCTATCCCCATTCAACTTTTTCCAGAGGACTATCATATCTATCTTTCCTAACATTCTCTTTTGAGTCTTTTTCTTGTTTATTTTGCAAATAGCTTTATCTAATTCTTAGAGAAGGAGGCTGAAGTACCCCAACAGTATAGTTTTCTATCTTTGTTTTACTGTAACTCATTAGTTTCTCCTCTAAGAACTTGGGATGCCATACTGTTTGACACATACATGTTTAGTATTGAAATGATGTTTAGGAGGATGCAACTTCTTTACTTATCCCTTTTAATGAAATCTAATTTTATAATTGCTTTGTCTGAGATGATTGCTACCCCTGCTTTTTTCCCCACTTCACCTGCTTTTTTTTCAGCACAATATATTCTGCTCCAGCCTTTTACATTTTCTCTGTGTATATCTTCTACTTAAAATATGTTTCTTGTAAGCAGCATATTATAGGATTCTGTTTTTTTAATCCACTCTGCTATCTTCTTCCAT